>NC_080686.1:33460156-33763186 GCF_030445035.2 Dasypus novemcinctus | reverse complement strand
AATAACCTAAATATCCAACTATACTGAATTGGTAAATAACCTATGGTATATCCATCCAACAGGAGAGCATGCAGCCACTAAAAATGGTAGAAGAATAATGTCAATGACATGGAAAAATACTGTCACAAACAAGAGGCCGCCACAAAGGAGTATGTAAAATATTCCATTTCCATTTAAATGTATGTGTGTGTGTGTGTGTGTATGTGTGTATACACACTCTTACACAGGATAAAAAGGTTGAAAGGATTAGAATAGCATTCACTATGTCTGGGTGATTAGATTATGAACAATTAAGCATTTTTATTTGTTTATTCTTTGCTTGTCAGTGCTCACCTCAGCCCCCAAATTTTATAAGGAACATACTGAATAAAAACGAATGCTTTTTTTTCAATAGCAATTACTTTTATAACTGAGGTTAAGTGAAGCCTCAAACACTAGCAACTGGCCCATCCAGATGAAGCATTAAGTCTGGGACAGCCAAGCCAAATGAGTGTAACAAATCCTCAAAGGCTAGAAATAAGTTAAAGTGTGTGACAAACCAAGATATGGTAAGATACATGTGCGGAGTTGACAGGAAATTGGCTGCATTACTTGTGAGACTATTTGATTGCTGTAGACCTAATGCCCCTATCACTTTTTTCTCTTCTCGGATATCCCTTGGATTGATTTCTGGGTCCAGAGTCCAGAAACAGCAAGTAAATAGTGCCATGAGTATATCAAGCTCTCAGGGCAATAAAGAGCTCTTGGGGCAAATCTATTTGTTTTCCTTAACCTTATAGAAATATTGTTTATCATTATTCTTCATGACCATTTTGGTAATGTTCTGTGTATTCAAGGCATGTTTTGTAAAAAATCCCCCCACTGTATCATAAAATCAGTGCTTAAATATTATGGATTAAATAAATTGCTTCTCAAAATGTCTACTGCAAAAGAAGAAACCTGTATTTGTAATGCATATTTTGAAGAAAGGAAGCAAGCTAGGGAGGAGGGGGAAAATTAAAAACAGAGTAAAGGTAAAACTGGGGGAAAAAAAGATAACTGGAGGTGAAATTAGGATGCCATAAAACACCATATACTTCGAAAACTTAGCTATAAATTTATATCTAAGCTTCCTACTTGTCAATGCCTTGATTAAAACTCAATCAATCCCATAATTCATAACATCTCTAAAACAAAAAGTTAAAGGCACAGCAGAAACAGAGGCCAGAGGGCAATTTCTCCCATGATTCTTCAGCAAGGACAACAGTGTGATGTAGTGCTCGACATCCTCAACAATATCCCCTACAGTACACGCATGCTTTATGGTTCTGTTTCTTGCAATGGTCCATGAGGTGGGTTGATTGTAATACTCCGAATTCACAGTCTATATAAACAATCCAGTTGGAGGATGGAAGAGGGAACGTAGTGGTACATCACAGCTCAAGCGATCTGGCTTAATTGTAGGATAATTTTTTTTGCATGCCGGAATGCATTGACTATGTATCTTTTTACATGTCCCCTTATTAATTCTGTCAGTCAAACTCTGAGAGGTAAAATGTTACAGTAAACTTGATATGATATTCCCTAATGCCAAGTGGTGGCTGTTTTATGTTTACAGTTAAATGTAGACCCATATGTTTTAACAGTCAGTGTACTAAATGAAAGGTTGATTTCATTTATTCATTCAATTATTAAAAGCAACTCAACAAATATCTGTTTATTATTTCCCAAATGTTTTTGTAAGTGCTAGGAAACAGTGGTGGCCAAGACTGCCATGGTCCCATGACACCCTCAGCAAAGTGACAGCCTAGAGCAGGGTGTCTTGATAGCTGCACTACTGACGTTCGGGACTGGACAATTCTTTGATGTGAAGGGCTGTCGTGTGCACTGTAGTATATTTAGCAGCAACCCTGGCCTCTATCCACTAGATGCCAGTAGTAACCCCACCAGTTGCGACAAGTTAAAAGGTCTCCAAGCAATGCCAAATGACTCCTGCAGAAGCACTAATGTAGAGAAAATTTAACTTAAGAGAATGTGATGGATGAGTTGTAAGAGGAAATGTAGGGTGTTGAAAGAACATACAGAAGAGGGACTACCCATCTGGTGGCCCAGGAACACCTCCCTGAAGAAGAAATGTTTAAGAGCAGAAGGAGGACAAATGTCTAAAAAGTGGTACCCCGTGAGGAGGTGAGCTGAGAAGTAGCGACTGGGTCAGGCTCCCTCCTGGTCCCATTCTGGACCCCATGTGTTACACTAAAGGCACTAAAAAGGCCACTTTTTAAAAGTCAGCCAAGCATCGGCCAAAGACCACCTTTGATAGCGTTGGAACTTACTGTTTGTCCTTCTTGAAACAAAATGATCCCAACATTGCACCCCTTGCAATGGATTAAGATGAGTTCAGTATAGAGTGGTTAGCTATTAATATAAGCCAGTAAAGGTGAAACTAATAAAGTAGTATGTAGAATTGTGCTTTAAAGAGTCACTAAACATTCATTAAGAAAGGTATATTTTTATTTAGAAAAAGTAGAAATTTTTTCATAAAATTATTATACCAATTAAAATTGAACACATCCATTTAACTAGCTTGGTGTCATTAGGAAAGTTACAGAATCATTTCTACTGCCATCAAATCAAGAATTTGGACTCCTTGCTTTTCTAAAGGTCCTGGAAAACTTCACATTTTGTGAATTTATATATGAACCCATTTTTATTATAAATTATTTATATTCTAGTTCTAAAAACAAATTTTTGTCACTAGAGCAGAACAGATAATTCCATGGAATATACTTATTTTAAAGGATTCAGTGTTGAAAATTTTTAAGCTGAAAATAGATTCCAATACTTCTTTTCCTATTTTCCTTGTTTATCAATTGTCCAACTGATACCTCAACCAAAGCAGGGGCAGATAAGACTAAAAACTCTTAGGCTTTGGTAGGATGAAATGTATTTTCATCATCATGTCCATTTTATAGATGGTGAGGCTCAAAGAGATTAACTTTCCCAAGACGACAGACTTAATAATTAGCCAAGCCGAGTCAAATCCAGATCTTCTGACTACAAAACCAGAGGTGTTGGTGGGAAAGGAATAGTAAAAATTCCAGAGCATGATATGCATTCAGGGAAGGAAGTTTTAGGTGAGAAACCAGGAAACAGCACTGGACCTAGATCCCAAAGGAAGGTGAGATTGAAGCAACTGTTTATCCAAACTCTATACTTATAGGCCCTCCTAGAACATCTCCTTCTTCCTACTTGATCAAAAGGGCAATGATAACAAAAAGCATTTGTTGAGTACCTATGATATGCTAGATATTTTATATTCAGTATCTCTAATCCTTATAACAACCCATTACAGCAAGCCTTCTTCCCAAACCTTAATATGCATATAAATCACAAGAGGACCTTGTTATAGTACAGAGTCTCATTTCAGTAGGGCTAGGTTGAGGTCTGAGAACTTGCATTTCTAGGAAGCTCTGAGGTGATTCTGATGCTGGTCATCGTGGACCACAGACCACACTTTGAGTAGTGAGGCTGGTAGGTGATAAATTCAAATACTGTCCTGGGACTGGTCCCCAGATGCTAATGCAGTACGTCCAGAGTGGAGTCTGATAATATGCACTCCAGGTCATTCTGATCCAGTGGCTTAACAAAAAGTTCATAAACTTTGGAGTCCAACCAACCTGGATTAAAAGTCTGGTTCTTATTACTGTACAGTTGTAAGAAAGGACCTTGGGCAAATTATTTAACTTCTCCAAACTTCAGTTTCCTATATCTACAAAATGGGGATAATAATAAATACCTCACTGGATTGTACTGATGATTAAACAAGATTATCTACGTAATGTATGTAGCATATTACTGTTGTCAGAACTGGGGTTTCTAGGTTCTTGGCTACACCACATAAAGGAATTTAAGGACACTCCACAGGGAAATCAAGCAATGAGTCTGAGAAACAAGAAAAAGAGGAAGTATAGGCGGGCTCCAGGTAAGAGACACACAGGTGGGGCCCGGGTAGGCCTTTCTCGGGCCTTGCTCTTCCCCCTTCCCCGTATTAAGGAGGGATCTCTGCTATCTGCTGTCCTGATTGATTGCCTTTCTACCTAGAGGGAACCAATGGGGACACCTTTCTGATTGGCGTTATCTGGGGCTTCTTTTGAGCCCGGGAGTTTCAGATGGAACCTGGTGACCAGGATCTTGGTGGGCTTTTGGCTGTAAGAGTTACAGCTTTGTTCTCAAGCAGCTGCTTTCCCTCAGGGGATTTCCAGGTGGGATCTTGGTGACTAAATTCTTTGCTGGGTCTTAGCTGGGATGGTTGCAGCTTTGTTCTGACCAGCGGCCTTCCCTTTGGTTGGTGAACTAACCTGCCCCATTATAAGCATTCAAACACTGGTCGTTACTGTAATGGCATTGATGTGGCGATGATGACGACACTTGTTTAACGGATGAGAACCTCAGGCATAAGGGAGTTAAATAACTGATCTGCTCTCCACTTACTTAGTAAGCAAGATTTGAACCCAGATCCAGTTCCAAAGCTGTACTCCTTTCACCACACCATGTTACATATACCAAGTTTTGGTAACTTCAGGTGCATTTGTGGAAATCACCGAGATTACTCCTTCCTCTGCCCCTGTCCTGCAAGTTCTACTAGTCTCCTGCTTACTGGACTTTGTTTTCAGCCTCTTCCCCTGTAGCCTCCCTTCCTCCGCATACCTCTATGGCTGTTGTTCCCAGGACTTGACCTTCAGAGCTCTCCAGGGACCCTCTGATTCTTCTGCCTGTGGCCACTTGGGGCAAGATCTCTCTCCCTCCCCAGCCCCTACTCAGTCAGCCAAACCAACCAGCCTCTGCCCAAACGAAAGGTGACTAGGACATTTGGGGGTGGGGGGGGAGGCAGAATACACAGAAGAGAACATATCTAACTTTGAAAATTTGTAATGAGTATTTTTGGGTTCTTATTATGTTCAGGTTCTGTCTTTTATCATTCTTGGATCCCATTTGGAATTCTAAATTTTTAAATGAGCATTTCTTGAGTGAATGTCAATCATAACTGCAAAATATCTACGAGAGAAGGGTCAAAATGAAATCACTTATCCATTGTACTCTAATACATGTGGGAGGAATACAAAATATATTATGGAGGTAACACAATCCCATAAAATACATGACAAGAAAAGCCACAGATTTACATTACTACTGCTCTGGCTGAAAGATATTTCATGAGGGATTGAGACACTTCAAAATACTGGAAAAACTCAGAATCCTAAATAAGCAAATTGTTTTAGCATTTCTGTTCCAAGCAATAACATTCGATGACTGCATGGAGATTATTTTCAATAGGGATTTTATGGGAAAACTATAACTGGAAATAAAAGGAATATTCTAGCCATAAACATGACGTATCTCTTGTTGCACATGTTGGTGATGACAATGAATGAGATCTCCAAGCAAAGTAAGAGTTATGATGTGTGGTGTCAGCATAATAAAATAAGACTTTTCCCTTTCAAAGGTCAATTCTTGGGCTTCGTAAAGATGTACAGAATTTCATAGCCTGAAAACTATGTTAAAGAGACACTGAGAACCAGATGGCAAAGAGTTTTTGAAAAGGAAAATAGAGACTTATGTCCCTGCTCTAATTCATTGCGGCACAAATCAGTGTTTCAATCTAGTTATTCTCTCCAACAGTCTTTTAAAAAATATATATTCTTAGGCTGAATACTTTTGAAGAGTATATCTATACATAAAAACCACATGGAGAGTTGAGCTGGTATCTTAAATAGCCAGCATCAATCATTCCATTTCTTCTTCAATAGGTACAAATTTATACAACTACTCACATTATTTAAACAACAGCTTTTAGCCTCCATTTTTTCTTTCCCTGTGCTAAACAGAAAGCATGACATAGAATGGAAAAAATGTCATTCTCTGTGGTAGAAGTTAGTTGAACTGAAATGAGATGTTTCCTCAGCCAGTAAAGGTCTGTGGTTAAACTTGGATTTTACAGGCAAACACAACCTGACTTGATTCAATCACTTACAGGCTATTTGACCTGAGACAAGTTACTTAACTTCTCTCAGCCTCAGTTTCCTCATCTGTAAAATAAGGGTAAAAATAAGCCCCCTTTGTAGAATTACTATAATCATTAAAAAATATGATGGATGTAAAAGTCATGGTAGGATATGTATTTCATACAATTACATTTTATATATAATTGCTCTATTGAGATATAATTCTCATGTCATACAATCTGCTCCTTGAAAGTGCACAATTCAGTGTTCTTTAATATAGTCACAGAGTTGGGCAGCCATCACCACAGTTGACTGTAGAACATTTTAATCAAAAAGTGGCCATCCCCATTAACAGCATCTCCCCATTTCCCTACAACCCTGTCCCACAGTTCTAGCCAATCACTAACTTACTACTTCCTTCACAGATTTTCCTATTCTGGACATTCCGAATACATGAAATCATACATTATGTGGTCTTTCTGTGATGGGCTACTTTCACTGAAAATCGTGTTTTCAAGATTCTTCCACATTTAGCAAGTATCCGTACTTCATTCCTTTTTAATACAGATTAAAACTCCATTGTATGGATCTATCAATTCATTGGTTAATAGAAATTTAGGTTATTTCTACTTTGTAGCCATTATGAATGATGCTGCTAGGAACATTCATGTGCAAGTTATGTTGACATACATTTTTGTTTCTTCTGAGCATATAGGAATGGAATTACTGGGTCACATGGTAACTAGGTTTAACTTTTTGAGGAAATGCTGAACTGTTTTCTAAAGTGACTGAGCATTTCACATTCCCACCAACAATGTATGAAGGCTCCAATTTCTCCATATTCTCACAAAAACTAAACTTTTTAAAATTCATAGCCATCTTCATGGGTGTGTAATGCTCACTATGGTTTTGATATGCATTTCCCTGGTGGATAATGATGTTGAGCATCTTTGCAGTTGTTTATTGACTATTAATATATTTTCTTTGGAGAAATGCCAATTTGGATCCATTGCCCATTTTAATTGGGTTATTTTTCTTTTATTATTGAATTTTAAGAGTTCTTTATATAGTCTAGATACAAGGACATTATAAGATAAATGATTTGCAAATATTTTCTCATTTTGTGTATCTTTTCACTTTCCTGATGATATCCTTTAACGTACAAAAGCTTTCAATTTTGATGAAGTTCAATTTATTTTTTGTTTTTGCTTGTGTTCTTAGCGTTATGTCTAAGATATCATTGCCTGACCCAAGCTGATGAAGATTTAATCCTGTATTTTATTCTAAGAGTTCTGTATTTTGCCCTTATATTTAGATCTATGACCCACTTTGAATTAATTTTTATATATGGTGTAAGGTAGGGGTCCAATGAATTTTCTTGGTATCCTTGTTGAAAATCAACTGACCAAAAATGTAAAGGTATACCTTGGACTCTGTCTCACTGATCTATAGGTCTGTCCTCATACTAATACTACACTGTCTTGATTACTGTAGCTTTGTAGTAAGTTATGCAATCAGGAAATGTTTTCAAGATTAGTTTGAGATTCTGGGTCCCCTGTACTTCCCTATTAATTTTAGGATCATCTTGCCCCCTTCTGCAAAGAAGCCAGGTGGGATTTTGATAGGGATGTGCTGAAGCTCTGGATCAATTTGGGGAGTATTGCTATATTAAAAATTATGTCTTCTGACCCACAAACACAGGATGCCTTATTTTTTTGTCTTAATTTTTTTCAACAATGTTTTGTGGTTTTCAAAATATAAGTTTACATTTGTTAAAGTCATCCCTATTTTATCTTTTATGATATGATCATAAATGGAATTATTTTAACTTCATTTTCAGATTGTTCATTGCTAGTGTATAGAAATACAATTGAAAATTAAAAAAGGAAAACAAAAGGAACACAATTGATTTTGTATATTGATCTTATGCCCTGCAACATTGCTCAACTCATTTATTAATTTTAATAGTTTTTTAGGATTTTCTATATACAAGATTATGTCACCTGCAAACAGAGGATTTTACTTCATTCTGAAACTGGGTATTTATTTCATTTTCCTGGTTAACTGCCCTGGCTAGAACAGCTAGCACAATGTTGCATGAAGTAGCAAAATTGGGCAACCTTGTCTTGTTCCTAATCTCAGGAGTAAAGCATTCAGTCTTTTACCATCAAATATGATATTAGCTGTCAATTTTTCATAAATACCCCTTTTCATGCAGAGGACATTCTGTTTGATATCTAGTTTGATGTGTCTCTTCATCATGAAGGGGTGTTGAATTTTGTCAAATGGTTTCTCTGCGTGATCATATGGTTTTTGTCTTATTTTACTGAAATGGCATATTTTATTAATTGGGTGCATGATATTGAGCTTCAGATGTTATAAACTAACCTTACATTCCTGGGATAACCCTTTTAACGTGCTATTGGATTTGACTTGCTAGTATTTTGTTAAGGATCTTTGCATCAATATTCATGAGAGAAATTGGCCTATAATTTTCTTTTCTTGTGATATCTTTACCTAACTTGAGTATCCAGGTAATATTAGGCTCATAGAATGAGCTAGGAAATATTCTCTCCTCTTCAATTTTTGAGTTGGAGAAGGACTCTTTTAGTAATTGCTTGGTAGAATTCCCCAGTGAAGTAATCCGGGCGTGGACACTTCTTTGTGGGAAGTTTTAAAATTCATATACAATCTCTTTACTCCTTGTAAGTCTTTTCAGATTTTCCATTTCTTTTTAGTTTCAGTAGTTTGTGTTTTTCTGGGAATTTGATCATTTAATCTTAGTTAGCTATTTGCTGGTACACAGTTGTTGATAGTATTCCCTTAAAATGTTTTTTGTTTCTCTAAGATTTATAAAATGTTCCCCTTTCCTGATTTCAGTAATTTTAGTCTTCTCTTTTTTCTTGGTCAAATCAACTAAAGCTTTGTCAATTTTTCTGGTTTTTTCAAAGAACCATTTTTTGGTAAAGTTTATTTTCTCTATTTTTCTATTCTTGATTTCATTAATTTCTTTTATTTATTTATTTATTTATTTATTTATTTATTTATTTCTCTCCCCTTACCCCCGCCACCCCAGTTGTCTGTTCTCTGTGTCTATTTGCTGTGTCTTCTTTGTCCGCTTCTGTTGTTGTCAGCAGCATGGGAATCTGTCTCTCTTTCTGTTGCGTCATCTTGCTGTGCCAGCTCTCCGTGTGTGTGGTGCCATTCCTGGGCAGGCTGCACTTTCTTCTGCACTGGGTGGCTCTCCTTATGGGGCGCACTCCTTGCGCGTGGGGCTCCCCTATGCCGGGGACACCCCTGCGTGGCATGGCACTCCTTGCGCGCATCAGCACTGCGCATGGGCCAGCTCCACACAGGTCAAGGAGGCCCAGGATTTGAACCGCGGACCTCCCATGTGGTAGGCAGACGCCCTAACCACTGTGCCAAGTCCACCGCTGATTTCATTAATTTCTGCTATAATATTTATTATTTCTATCATATTTGCTTTGAGTCTAATTTGCTTTTCATTTTCTATTTTCTTAAGATTTGGTTATTAAGATCCTTTTTAAAATAATCTTAATGATTTAATATTGTTTTAGGTTTATAGCTATAAACATCCTCTCAGCATGGCTTTTACTGCATCTTATAAGTTTTCATGTGTTGTGTCTTCATTTTCATTCACCTCAAAATATCTCCTAAGTTTCTCTTGTGAGTTCTTCTTTGAACCATTGTTTATTTAGAAGTATGTTATTTCATTTCCACATGTTTGTGAATTTCCCAAATTTCTTTCTTCCACTGATTTCTAATTTCATTCAATTGTGGTTGGAGAACATACTTTGATTTGTAGGCTTTAAAACTTTTGGGGACTTTATTCTCTAGTATACGATCTTTCATGGAGAAAGTTCCATGTGCACTTAAGAATACTTATTCTGGTGGTGTTGGGCATAATGTTTTATAGATGTCTGTTATTTTAGTTGGTTTATTTTGTTCAAGTCTTCTACATTTTTACTGAATTCTGCCTACTTGTTCTATCCATTAAAGTGGGGCATTAAAGTATCCAACTATTACCATTGAATTGTCTATTTCTTCCTTCAATTGTGGTAACAAATGTTTGGTTCATGTGTTTTTGAACTCTGCTGTTATGTACATATATATTCATAATTATATTTTCCCAATTTATTGAACCTTTTATCAGTATAAAATGGTGTTCTTATCCCTAGTAAAAGTTTTTTTAATTCCATTTTTTCTGATATTACTATAGTCACTCCAGCTTCCTTGTGGTTGCTTTGCATGATATTTTTTTTTTATTCTTTTACTTTCAATTTGTTTCCATGTTTGAATCTAAAGCATGCCTCCTGTAGAAATCACATAGTTGGGTCTTATTTATCCAGTCTGATAACCTCTGCCTTTGATTGTATTGTTTAATCTATTCACTTTTATATTATTGATATAGTGGATTTATGTCTGTCATTTTTTTCTATGTTTCATATCTTTTTGTGTCTTTTCTCCTTTACTGCTTTCTTTTGTGTTCAGTGAATATTTTCTAGTGTTACATATTAATTATCTTTTCCCTCTAATTTTAAGGATATATTCTTAGCCATTGCTCTAGGGTTTACATATTCTTACTGAATGATCAGAAATACATTTACTTAATTCCGTTGAGATACATGACCTTTAGGCTTATATAGCTCTATTCTCTCTTCCCCTTTTTGTACTGTTGTCACAAAACGTAATACATATATATGTTACAAACCCAACAATACATTTTTATGATTATTACTTTGTATAATTTTGTCTTTCAACAAAGCTGAGAAAAAAGGAGGGCAAGTATATATTTATAGTGTTTATTATTAACCTTCTTATTTACCATTTCTGGTTCTTTCTATTTTGTATCATGGATTCAAGTTATGATTTGTTTCTGCTGTCATTTGTTTACACTAATCCAGCCTTGGTTCTACCCAACTCCTTCATGATGTTATTGTTATATTTTTATATACTACAGTCAACAATACAATTATATACATATTGTTTAAAACAATTGCTTTTAAAGTCAGTTCAAGGAAAATGAAATAGGCATGCATACTGTATTAGTCAACCAAAAGGGAAAAGGGTGCTGAAGCAAAATACCAGAAATTGGTTGGTTTTTATAAAGGGTATTTATTTGGGGTAGGAGCTTACTGATACCAGTCCATAAAGCATAAGTTACTTCCCTCACCAAAGTCTATTTTCACATGTTGGAGCAAGATGGCTGCTGATGTCTGTGAGAGTTCAGGCTTCCTGGGTTCCTCTGGGCTCAGCTCCTCTGTTTTCTCCACAAGGTTAGCTGTAGACTATCAGGCAAACAGCTCTGTTTCTCTCTCCCCAGGGTTTCTGCTGTGTCTAAGGAGCTATCTCTATTTCTGTGTTCTTCTGACTCCAGCTTAAGGCTTCAGCATCGAACTCCAACATCAAAACTGCAACATCAAAAACCCTCCACTCTGTTCTTTGCCATGCCTTTTATCTGTGAGTCCCCTCCCCACCCTAATGATATGACCCAATCAAAGCCCTAATCATAATTTAACCACGCCCAGGTACAGACCAGATTACAAACATAATCCAATATCTATTTTTGGAATTCATAACCATATCAAACTGCTACATGTATTTTTATAATTACATATTTACTTTACAGGTGATCTTTGGTATTTTGCATGGATTTAAATCACTGTATGGAGTCATTTGCTCTCAACCTGAAGAATTTCCTTTAGTATTTCTTGTAAGATGGGTCTGATAGCAACAAATTCTCTCCACTTGAGTTTATATGGGAAGTCTTACATTTTCCTTTTTGAAAGATTATTGAATACAAGACTGAAAGTTTTCTTTCAGTACTTTGTCATTCCACTGACTCCTGCCATTGTTCCTAATGAGAAGCCAGCTGTTTATTTAGAGGTATCCTTGAACATAGGTCATTTTTCTTTGCTGCTTTTGGGTGATTTTTTTTTTTTTTTACTTTCAATATTTTCACTATAATGTATATGGGAATGTATATGGGTGTTGCTCTCTCTGAATTTGAATGTCCTTGGAGTTCATTGACTCTCTTGGATGTATGGCTTAGTGTTTTTCATCAAACTTCAAAAGTTTTCAGTCATTAATTCTTTGAATAATTTTTCTGATCATGTCCTTCCCTTTACATACATGTTGGTGTAATTAATGTATTCCACATTTCTAGGAAACTTTATTTTTCATTCTTTTTTCTCTGTTCTTTAGATTGCATAATCTCTTTCTATCTGTCTTCAAGTTCACTGATTCTGTCTTCTGCCCCTTACAATGTATTCTTTATTCCCTCTAATGAATTTCTTTCTCTTTGATATTCTCAAATTGATGAGATATTATCATCTCTTACTTTACTTATTTAAACATGGTTTCCTTTAATTCCTTGAATATATTTATAATAGCTGCTTTGAAGTAATGCTAGGTCTGGAGCCTCTCACAGGCAGTTTCTGTTAACTGCTGCTCTTTTCTTCTGTCTCTGGCTTACACTCAGTTGGTTCTTTGTATGTCTCAATTATTGTTGAAAATTGGATGTTTTAGATAACATATTGTAGCAACTCTGGATACTAATCCCTTTCCCCTCCCCAGTGCTTGTTTTGTCTTTTGAGTGTTGATTTAATAACTTGGCTAGGCTATTTTATGATGTCTCCTTCCCTTACAGTGTGTAGCCTCTGATTTTGCTACTCAGAAAGTTGCAGCCTTGGGCATGGGCACAGTCACCCTGGAATGGTAGTGGCTGTAACAGGTCTCTTTGTCTCCCTTATCTCTTTGTTCATCTGTCTGCTTCTGTTGGTATGAGCTATTAGGCCCCACTAATTGCCTGATGATGATTCTATTGTTTAACAATGACTGGGGACATATATTGCTTCACAGTCTGATTTAATTAAATTGTGGCCCTATTTCAGGGATATTTTTTGAAGCCGGTCTTTGAGGTTTGTCCTGACAGCTAAACAGGACTTAGTTTACCAAAGGAAAAGAGACAGCTAACTGGCCTGTGGTTTAGTTTGCTACTTTCATGGAGCTACCAGCCACTTAATTGCTTACTACCAACATCTCCATTGTTTTCAAGGGTTCCCTTAGGTATGACCTCCCCACACTCTGTTACAGGTCACTTCCCTCAGCAAGAGCATCAGAGCTCTATGTCCTTATTACCTCTCTCTTTCCCTGGACAAAATCTCTCCACCACTTTTCCAGAAGTGGGAACAGGACTGTTACCACTTCTTTCAGAGTACCGCCCCGCCCCCCTCATTTTAAGGAGAAGGTGCTAGGAAGGGGCAATAGCCTCTAGTCTTCTCAATTTGCCACTCCAATATGAAACCTCTGCCCTATAAACAAGCTGAGGTAAAAGTGATCAGGAACTCAGGATTCTTGGCCTGCCGCATCTGGGGTACAGTCTTTGCTCTACAAGTGGGCTGAGTGGAGTAAGGGAGCCTCTGATATCTTATCCACACTCATCTGGAAATTAGCCTCTACAACATGGAACTGGGGAAGATGAGAAATGCTAGCAACCTACCCCTTTCAGAAAGATAGCATAGCCCTTGACTGAGAGCTGGGCAGGAGGGAGCCCCATCTCCTTAACCATACCACCCATAGTGGAACTTCCATCCCTCTGAACTGGGCAAGTAGGAGTGGGGCATTGGTTCAAGTGCCACAGACTAGCTTTCTTACCAAAATTTAGATTTTATTTCATAAATATTTCTTCATTTACTGTATTCTCTTGAATTATTTTCCAGAGACTTTAAATTTTTGGTTGTTTTTGTTCTATTTTGTTTTTTCATGATTACTAGTTATGGCTGTTTCACTAAGAGAAGGTCTGTAGAACTCCTCCTGCCACCATCCCAGAAGTAGTTGCTGGAATTACTTTTTAAAGTTCTGTTTATTGTTATTATTCTTTTGAGACCCTAGGATCTATCCTGATGTCAGTTATGTTTTCTAGATTACAAGACAATTTTTCTCTTTAAAAAAGTGTAAAATGATTGAAATAGGCATATCTAGAAGGATTAAATTAAAAGACAAACAAAATAATGTTTCTGGACTTCATAAAGGGAGTAATTTGGCTATTTAACATTTAGGATAATTTTTTATCAAATGTAATCATGAAACCTTACTGGGAGAATTTTAAATAAAATTTAACATTCTCTTATTCTTTCTTTGCTCCCTTCTTTCTTTTCCTTTCCTGTTCTCCCCACCCAACACACTCAACATTGTAGTTGTTTTCTTGAATTTTCAAACTCACCTACTACCTGTGGTCAATAAGGAGGACAGAATTTAATAATAAATATTAAATAATAATATTAATATTAATAATAATAATAATTTCAAGGGACCAAAAACAATTGCTTTAGCAGTCTCTGGCAACAGATACCACTTTAAAAAATCTAATGGCAAGAACAGCGTTAAGAGCAATGGAAATTAAATTTAGATGATAAAATTATCAGTATAACTAACCTAGCACATACCAGTTACTTATACCTCATCTATTCCTCAAATTTATGCATCTTGTACTAACACTCTCATTTTTCCATTGAGGGAAATGAGTCCAAGCAAAGCAAAGCAACAGCCAGTAAACATGGAATCAGGATTCAAACCTGGCACTCTGATTCAAAAATCTGTGGTCCTACCACTACACATACTGTCTCACCTGTGCTTTGAAAGACTGTGGTCTTCATCTCCATTATATATATATATTTTAAAAGATTTATTTATTTATTTCTCTCCCCTCCCCCCCTACCCTGGTTGTCTGTTCTTTGTGTCTGTTTGCTGCGTCTTCTTTGTCCACTTCTGTTGTTGTCAGTGGCACGGGAATCTGTGTTTCTTTTTGCTGCATCATCTTGTCATCTCTCAGTGTGGGTGGCACCACTCTTAGACAGGCTGCACTTTCTTTGGCGCTGGGCGGCTCTCCTTATGGGGCACACTCTTTGCACATGGGGCTCCCCTACACAAGGGACACCCCTGTGTGGTACAGCACTCCTTGCGCGCATCAGCACTGAGCATGGGCCAGCTCCACACGGGTCAAGGAGGCCCGGGGTTTGAACCGTGGACCTCCCATGTGGTAGATGGACACCCTAACGGCTGAGCCAAGTCCGCTTCCCATCTCCATTATATTGACTCACTACTAATGATTTTTTTCTGTAGTTCATTTTTCTTTTTCTTATTATCTATTTTTCAAATTTTTTTATTTTTATGTTTTTATCTTGGCAAGGCTGAGAATTATTTCCTAGCCCGTGTTTCCTAAGCTATACTCTCTTTAGAAGACAGTGGTATATTCTGTTTTAGAAAAATACCCTCAATGGCATCCAGCTCATCAGGTTTTTAAATGTTATTTGTCCTTGTTATTTGCCACATGGCAGTTCATGAAGCTAGTACAGACTAGTCCCAATACAAACCTGTGCTACCTGCTGATGGCACCTAGGCCTCTCCACCACCAAGCAGCCCTCGAGATTCTTTGTTGACAAACACCCTATCACCTATTTCACCATGGCCTTTCCAGATATTTCCAATGCTCTTCACACCACCACCATTTCCTCCTCATTCTCAATAAATAACTTTACAGATAAAAATTAAGTCATTAGACATGAATGAGCTCAACTTTATTCTACCTCCAGGCTATTTCAGGCCTTTACCACTTGTTTTCTACATCAACTGCACGTGTAGGTTTTCTCTTCCATTAACGAGTGGAAGATCACTTTAAAGTCAGGGACAGACTTAATTTATCCTTCTAACCCAGTGGTGAATGAATAAATGGATGAATATGTAATAGTTGAAACAAATTCTTTATCATGGAAATCCTAGACTCCATCTACTTCATTTATATACCAATCTCTCAAGTTCATTAGATGGAATTGAAAGGTGGGTCCAAGTCACATTCTGCTACATCCTATACCACTTCTCTTCAGTTCTGCAACAATACAAACCTGCTCCCAAAGTGAGAACAGGAATTTCGATTCTCATGATGTGATTTCAGAGAATCATACCGCAAATTTTTGGTTGCAACGTAGTCCTTCGTGGTTATTCACAGATGTTACTAGGTGGTTTTAAAGTTCATTTCAGTTACTTTGATGACAGTTATCTTTAAGATTTCTATCAGAATCAGGGAATGTAACTCTGGACTCTTGAGAGAACATTTTGAGAACTTATTCTATTGCCTTTATCTTCTTTTCCTGGTAGGTACGCTTCCGTTTTCTTTTTCCCTTTCCTCCCCACAGTTACAACCATCTAAAACATAATGTTCCTTGCTAAATGGAAGCTCCTTTTCAGCGACTTGCAAAATAAGCCTCAACTCATTCGCCCAGATTTTATCTTCTGACACTTTCGGGGACTCCTTACATATTCTCTGAAATCCCAACTAGCCTGCTCCAAGTCATCTGAAGTATGGTACAGGCTGGGGCACATTTCACGCTCGGGAAATTAAATTACAAGTGAGAACAGTATTTGCTTTTCGGCATATTTAAATTCTTACTCAAGCGTGTGAACAGAGTCGTCAGGTCAGGGGAGCCTGCTCTGCGCTTATACCGCTTAAGGCCTAGTCCTCACCTGCGCGCCTGCCAGCGAGGCTGCACAGGGCAAACTGCCCCGGGTGGCGAGAAGGCCAAGATTTACTGCCACTCCACACAACAGCATATTCAAGAGGCAGCTCGTCAGCCCGACAGCTGGCTCAGGCCTGGCAGGGTTTCCTACAGTTATTCCTCTGACAGCTTATAATTTGGCACATTTGTTTGCTTTTGGCAGCAGTGCAAAGCCCATGTTGATCTTCAAAACCCTCTTTTGCTGTTGAAAGAAAAAACAGCCTCCTAATACATTTCTCCTCCTGATCCATTTCTTCCTCACCCCTGGATATTTGTGGGGCTCATTTTTTGTTTTTTTTTTTTACCTGGGGAACTCTCCTATGATGAGTTTTTGACAAGGTAAGTCCTCTTCAGTTTAAACTACATGATTTATCCCATTTAAAGACCCAAGCCAATGGGAAAGACGGACGTGGTAAACGTTCTTTGGATAGACGGGCATTTCCTTCCCAGCCTGTGGTTAGCAGCTGGTTTGAGGGAGGGGAGACTGGACATCACTAATCACTTCACAGGTAAAGGCGCTTTATTTTCAGAGTATTTTTGTGCTTCCTGATTGGTTCAGAGATTAGCAATCCAATCTTAAATGGCCATCCCTGAACGGAAAGTAGAGCCATCCTTTCAAATGGGAATATACAAAAAATATTTTTAAAGCACTAATTATTAACCTGGCAACGTTTAGCAGTCAGCTTCCCCTGCTAGATTGTCACTTCCTTGTAGTTGGGATCTGTCTTACTCATTTCTGTGAGTTTAATGATTGTCTTGGTGGCTGGCACATCACAGAGGGCATACCATTTGTTAAAGAATAAATACGTGAATTTGTACAAATGATTGAAAATTTAGCAATAAAGTCTTTGATATTTTTGGTGACAAGCGGCCCATCTAAAATAACTGCAAATGAACCACTCTACATTACTGTGAAGCTAATTCTTCTGCTAGAGTTTAAACAGAAAGCACCATATCAAGGCTTACAATATTCTCACCAGGGAGTGAGAACACTAAGGAGAAATTCCATTAGTTCTCCCTCCTGGACTCTTGTTTCAAAAAGACCTTAAAGTTACCAAATGGTACATAAGATAAATGAAGTCATTTTACATATTTTCAAAGGACCTTGTGGATTTTAACTTTATCTTAGAAAATGCAGCAGCTGAACGAAGAAAACTCCAATAATATTTACTGTTTGGATCTAATTCTAAAATAATAGAATGGTATTTTAATTTAAATAAGATCACCTGCATTTTAGTCCCTTACAGTTTCTTGAGAAACTAAGAGGAGGTATATGTGATTGTCCCTGTCCCCAACCACACACTCCTCCCAACAAAAAAGGAAAAGAGTAGATAAACACTGTGGGCAAGGGCCACAATTGCCCTAGCTTTTATTAGAAATCGTTTAATAGTTAGATTCATTTCTTTGCAAGTTCGTGTTTGCTGCACCTAGAAAAGTAGAATGAATAGTAGCCAGGCAAAATAAGAAATTGTCTGTGCCCCATATATATTAAAATTCAATGCCACTGTTTGTGTTCAGTGTCACCAGTTTAAACGTATATTGCCAAAGAGCCATTCACTGAGAATAAGCCAGCTGACAGCTCCAAGGTGTGTTTGCAAGAGTTTTAAGATTTACTTGCAACACATGCTCAATACATATCGTCCCCACATTTCCTGGACTTTCACACAGGAGAAAGGAAGTATGCCAAAATGAAAAGGACATTTCAGAGGCAAAAAGTAACTTTCTTTGAGAGCATAAATGAGTGTTGCTCTGCACTCAAATGTTATGAAAAATAGTTGCTCAGAATCAATGACCATCTTTGTGGAGAATTATAGAAGCTTTATAATTTGTTAATAGACCTGAAAGTCTACAGGAGTTTAAACTCTCCCTAATCACCATTTCTACATACCCGTGGAAATTAGTAGACTGCGGTTTCTTTACTATGGCTTTCCTGGACTTTAGAATCACCCATTTGGGTCCCTTTCAGGTTGTATAGGTCTGATATTGGTCCAGCATCATCAATGCCATCCCATAGCACAGGGATGTGGATTGAGTCTACCTGACAGCTGAACCCTAAATGGTCCCAGATACAAACCAATTGGTTTTCTGGCCCTTAAGAATTACCTTGAACTCATGTGAACAATGAAGTTTTTTTTAATGCTGTTTCCTCAGGAACCTCACTTCAATCACCTCTTAGTAGCCACTTTAACCTCTTCTTGACTATTCCTTCCCTTAAACATGCTCAGTTCCATCCAGGAAAACCCAAAATCAAAAAAAGCTTCCTTCCTCTCAGTTTCCCATTTGCTCTACCTACCTCTTTTTCCCTCCCATTTTTCTGAGTTGTCTATACCCCTGCTTCTATGCCTTATGTCCTACTACTGTCTATTTGATCCAATGGACCCAAATCCTCTGTGAAGATGTGAAAAAGTCAGATGACAGGCATGCAGATCTTTTCTCTGGTGATACAAACTTAGTATCATCTGGGGGTAGGAGTCAGAAATTTTGTGTTTTTACATGTCCACAAATAATTGTGAGGCACAGCCAAGGTTGAGAAGAGCTGCCTTAGACCTCTGCAATTTGACTTCCTTCCCCAATGCTATTCTTTCTCTCAGAGGTCCCCAGTAGCCTCCTGATGGCCATTTGATCATCCAGCTGCCTTTTCTCAGTGCTCATCCTCCTGTCTCTGCAGCATCTGCCCTGATGCTCACCTCTCTCTAGTTATCTACTTTTCTGGTTGCCCATTCTCTGCTCTATTCTCCACACATTTTCTCCTCCTGGACCCTCTGTTGAAGTCCTCCTTCAATATTTGTTACTGAGCTATCCTTTTCTGTTGACACTCTCAGCAAGGCAGGCTCAACACTCTTACACATCTGGATTTCTAAGCCCTAGATCTACTTTTCCTACTGTTCAGAGTGGAGCATATAGCTAGAATCCCCTGTCCCTGAAGCAACTTACAAGGGGAGTTCCCTAACCTTGGCGCTCTCAACCCTTCCTTCTTGAACATCAGAAATATTTGTGGAACTTACTGAAAATGCACATCTATGGGTCCCACAGGCAGAAATTTTGAGTAAGTCAGTATTGAGGCCCTGGAATCTGAATGTTTTCAAAGAGACATAAATAATTTCAATGTGCACCAAAGGTTGAGAACCCCACTTCTTAGCAGTACAATTTGAAAAATTCCAGTATTCAAGAAAAAAATGCAAGCACCATTCCTTGAACCATTAATAGCAACTATGATTTATCATGTCAGAAGCAGAGTCAGGGAGTAAATCCTTAGTTGACCCAGCTACACCATATATAGTTTTCCTGAATGCAACCAAAACCTCTTCCTCTCCTTTTAAGGCCAGTCTCACACTGTCCCATCCAAGGAAATCCAAATTCAAAGACTATTGTAGCTCCTTAATTGAGTTTTGAAGAAGAGGAGGTTTGTATGTTTTGTGGCTGCTAAAGTGACTACCATACAGTAGACTGGCATAAACAATGGGGATATACTGGCTCACAGTTTTGAGTCTACAAGAAGTCCAAAATTGAAGAGTCAGCAAGGTAACACTTTTTCCCAGAAGACTGATGTTCTGGGGTGGGCTGCCAGCAATTCTTGGTCCTTGGCTTTTCTGTCACATGGCAAGGCACAGGGTGGTGTCTTCTCCTTTATCCTCCAGGTTCCATTGACTTCCAGCTTCTTCCCATGGCTCTCCCTCTGAATTTCATTCAGTTTGTAAAGGACTCCAGTAATCCAGATTAAAGCCCAATCTGATTCATTCAGTCAATGCCTTAAGGAACATCTTCAAGAGATCCTATTTACAGTGGATACCCACTCACCAGAGTGTGGATCAAGACCAAGAACATGCCCAGACTGGGATACACACTTCAACTTGCACAAGCCACATTTCCCATCATACAGCAAAACTTGATATAAGAAAATCTTTAAACATTTTTCTTTTAAAATTCCACTCCAAACAGCTGCCAAAATAAGCTCTTCCTCTTCCTCCCTCATTCTGTCTCCCATTCTCTCCTCTTCCTTTCCTCTCTTCCTCCCCCTCTCTCCCTTCTTCTCTCCTTCCCTTTCCCTTTCTACCTCCTCCTCCTTCCTCCCCCTCTTCCTCCCCCTCCATGCTCTCCTTGTGTTTCCGCTCTGGTGGTCCATATTCACTCTTTTCTGCTCCACATCCAAGTAAAGCAATGTCTCCCTCTCTTATTTCATTTTCTTATTTCCCTTTCCTTGCATCCATTACCTAATTGGCAAAATAAAGGATATGTAATTTTGAGGGGTGAGAATCTGTCCTCTTTTCTAGCACATTTTGGAAAGGAACAATGAAACCACACACAGATGTGAAAACACTCCATGTTCATTCACTTGTCAGAAAGAGACTTGTGGATGTAATATCTACCTCAGGAGGTTCAGCAGCCAAGTCTGGAAAATAAGTTGCCTCTGCCTCAAAGAACAGGCATTGCTATTAGGAAAGATGATTTTCAAAAATCAAGAAAATAAAATCTTGCAGATTGTTGAACTTTGACAGTCTTTGTTGTTGAGATTCATTCCCTAATCTTTAAACCAGTGACTTCCTGAATGCTTTTGCATTGTGAAAAACATCAGCACTCTGTCCCCATGGTGACGGTGAAAACCACCAGATCCTTTCCAGCACTTTGCAGACCCTATGTGATGTCAAATATAGGCCTGACCGATCAAGGGAGGAAGTTGTAGGAGGGAGCTGATAACTAAGCAATGGGCACAGGTAAGGTCCAAATGAGAACAATTGAGAAACATCGAAGGACAAAACTAGAATACGATTACCTATCAGGAAATGTGTTCAAAGAAATTCTGTTGAGAAGTGATGCCTGCAGTGAAGGATGCAAAACATTAAAAAAAAAAAAAATTAGAGCCTTGATGAACAGAAAGCTAAGTTGAATGGGGAAGGATCAAACTACATAATAAGAAAAACCTAAGACCAACATCCTAAGGAAATATTTATTACTGAAAACATTAAACAACCTTCTTGTCTTGAATGTGAACTTGTTGGACACAAGAATAAGTTTCATTGATTTCTGCACAGAACCTAATTATTGATAGGTGACCTGGACTCAGTTGTACTGTTTTTAATTTACTGAATTCTTGCTTCTTGACAATTTCAGTGACTTGTTTTAAACTGAATTCTTGCTTCTTGACAATTTCAGTGACTTGTTTTAAAGGACATGTTATCTCTCAAAGCCATTTTAGCATCTTGAGTGATCCCCTGCCAATCATTTCTTTGTTCCTTTGAAAGGGTCAGAAAAACTGTATGAAATACTTATTAAATATTTTATGTATATTTAATATAAGAAGTTACATGGTGGGGAGAGAGCCTCAATACTCCCTCATCTTCCCCAAAATCTACACTCATGATCAATAATAAACCCGAAACTTCTCAGCACTTATAAATAAAGCCTAGGAAAATAAGATACAAGCAATACCAGAAATAAAATGCTGCCCATTTAGATAGTCAAATCTATATCATTTTCACAAATGGATTCAAATTACTAATATGTATTTGCATGTGGTCTTTCTGGTACACAAAAAAACATTAGTGTAAATACCAGGCTAATTTTTAATAAGTACTGTTTGTTCAGATTCTGGATTCTGTTATAAAATCAATAAGATTTGTTGAGCTCATTAAAATGGCAGAAGAGAAATGTATGCACAAGAGTAGTTACATAAAATCATCACTAACATATCTGTGCTTTCAACATATAAAGTTAAATATAAATGCTTTTTTCTGAGATATCTCAAATATGATTTTAGCATAAATGATCCAGAGCTTTGCATACCATGTCGGCGACAATCCTATATCAATTATGATTCAGTGTATTCAAATAAAATTGGATATGCTAAAATATTATTGCTATGGTTCCCTATGTATGACGTTTGGATTACCTTTGACCTAGCATAATTAAATGACAATCCTTTAACATTTAGTGTATAATTACACAACATTCTAAAATCGTAATGGGCTCTCCCCATTTGGTGATGGCTACAGCAGGTCCTCTTAGCCTGACACTACTAATATTATTCCAATTATAAAACTTCTCTTGTTCCAATTCTTTACTCCCCGTGTACTCTTTGCACAACATTTGGCTTTCCTTGTACATCGTTTTACACCCTGGCTCTAACTTATAACTTACAACAAAATTATAATTGTCACACAGACCAGAGTGTCTGTACTGGCACAACGCCTACTGACACATATTTTAGTTTGACAGTTCTAGTTCTAATTGTCCATTAGTAAATTGGCATCTTGGTTTTTAAAAAATATATTACTTTTCCCATTTGCCTTTGTTCCCATTTGCACCACCTAGCAGCACTTTCATGCTGTGAAGCCACCTGGAGTGAGGATCATCTTGCAGCATCATGATACTGACATTGTCCGTTTTGAGCTGACACATATGGTGCCGATGACAGGAGCAATTAAGGACATGGATAAAAATTAGGTGGATAGCGAAAGCAAATAGAAGCAATTAAGTTGTTGGAAGATACTTTCAATAGGAGACAATGAAAACCAGTATGGTGCCCCGTTAATGCCCTCTCTACTCACAGGAACCTAGAAGAGCTGAATCTAAATCCCATTCCAAAATTGAGGTATTAAAACAAAACAAAAACAAAGAACCACACAGAGTGTGTGTTTATTATTATTGGAATAATGAAGGTGTTCTAGGGGTAACTGAAGTGATGAAAAACAAATATTTGATTATACCAAAAAGCATTAATTGTACACTTTGGAAGGATTTATGCTTTATTAATATGTATCAATAAAATTGATTTAAAAACAAAACAAACAAACAAAAACCACACACACACAAAACCTGATTCTCCAAGACTTTCTCAATGACTCCTTTACACAGCCATTTCTTTGCTTTGGTTTATCTATATAAATCTTGGTTTCATTTCTCCATTAGTAGAAATAGACATGTTGTTATAGATAGACATCTCCCCTATCTCTAGTTTTCCTGCAGTCAAGCTACTTCTAAAAACAACTGCTCTCTTCTAAAAAAAAGTCTGAAAAGGCTTTTAAATTCACCAAAGTCAGGTCTTAATCCTTTGAAATAAATTCCTAAAACCCAAAATATTGTCCCATGCAAGTATAAATATAGTACCAAAACAATCTCTTACACCAAAAACATTGTATTATCCTTGTGTCTTAATCTGCTTTACTAAGATAAGCATCTATCATTCCCAAACAATCTCCTGGTCAGATTCCTAGAAAGAGGTATTGTTAGGTAACAGAAAGAACGGGTCAGAGGTCATAATCATAATTCTAAAAAGCCGGCATTTATTAAGTCTCTGTTATGTGTCAGCATTACTGTAATTACCTAATATGCACCATTTAGTTCTTATAACCATCTAATAAAATGTGTTCCTTTATTATATATCCATCTTGCAAAAGAAGAAACTGAGGGAAAAAATGTGTGCTGTGTCCAAGGTCACATGGTCAGTGGTGATGGTGGAATTTGAACCCAGGCTGTGGTGAGTTTATACTCTCAACCACTGTACTATAGATACTAAAACAAATATGGGGCCAGGGGGATGGAAGAGGTGCAGTGGATGTTGGGGACTTCTCATTCTCCCATTAACCACTTGTGTGACTTTGGACAAATTCAGGTTTCTGGACTCTTGCTCTTCAAAGCTGGTTCTGCCATCAGCAGCAGTTGCACCACCTAGGAGCTTGTTAGACACACAGAGCCATAATTTGCATGATAACATGATCTCCAGGTGATTTGTATGGAAATTCAATTTTGAGAAGCACAACTTTAGACGTTGTCAGCAAAATTAGAAAGCTGGCCTGGATAATCTGTGCAGTCCCTTTAAACCTAAAATCCCGTGCATGTTTACATGTGACTTCAAATATGGAGGGATTTAACAAGTTCACAAATGCTCAAGACCAAATACCCACCTTTGGCAAAAGGAATTGGCAAAATTATAATTTCTTGGTACACAGGTTTCCACGATTGGATTACATATTCTGTGGTGTTGATTGACACTACTAGTATTAAGATGAGTGAAACAGTAATTTTTGTAAGTTTGAATTTCATATGATGTTTCACAATAGAGATTTAGATTCAACCAACACTTGAAAGTTGGATAAAACTGTAATGTCATAAGTAGAGTTTACAATTATCATCAAAAAGGAGTTTTAGTAAAATGCTGATTTATTTGAGTTGTTTTTCCCTAATAAAGACATTAGCTGGTATTCCTACCTGTTAGTAAAATAATACAGTCAATGCCTCATTTTCTTTCTTCAGCCTACCAGTCACATGCTTTTCCATTTTGCACTAATGATAATTAACTTTTGAAATTTGAGTTTTACAGTTGAGGAAATAAGCGACTAGGTTATAACATCGCTATTCCGATACTTTAATAACTAGATGTATTTTAATTATTTACAATGTTTATAACATGCCATAAATGCTTTCTAATGTTTTTTTAAAGGCAATGAAGGCTCATTAATTTTATATCTAACTATCATCCCTTACTATTAAGTTGTTCACAGAGATGTACGGTGATACTGCTGATGGAATTAAGAGCATTAGATTTTTTGGATCAGTGAAGTTTAAGCTACTGTGCAGCCATAATTTCTGCAATTAATTATCCCAGAAAGAACTTCATTGTGCTATATACCAACGTCACTGTTTTTATATTGCTCTTTGGCGTGGCCTTCCATTTGGTTGATCAGTAAAAAGCAAATCCCTATTCTTTTGTTCATCCTAATGAAAGGATTATTTTTCATGGCTGTAAATTTAATAGAAAAACTTTTTGATATGTTAAAATACAAGATAAGCTGATAAAAAAAGAATTTAGTACGTGTTAGTCATTCAGTACTTAAACCATTTATTTTACTATAACAAATTTAAAAGGTCACATTACATGGCAGACTAATATACTGGAAAAATTAGTTTCTTTTCATAAGGACGGTATAACCAGAGATGAACATCAAGAATAATCTAGCAGAACATCTGAGAATTCACAAATAGTAGTATAACAGGACACAGACATTTATCTGATTATCCAAAATTCATGTAATTTCCCTATGTATAGAAAAAAAATGAACCAATTACCTAGAGGAGGAACTTGGCTTGCTTTGAAACTCATGATTAAGCAATCCTTAAGATAGGAAATTTAAATTTAAATTGAATGAGAAATGTGTGGAACAGGGAAAGTAATCTGCCAGTCACTACTTGTGTGACTTTGGACAAATAATTTTAATTTTCTAGGCTATCTCTTCTCCCAACCACCCTCTTCCCCTCCATACATTCCTTTGGGCTCATGCTGTGTATGGGAAGAGGATCAAATGGAAAAACCTATGGGTTCTATTTATCCTATATATGCAATTTTATGACCTTTAGAACATCATATTAAGTGAAGAAAAGATGCAAAGGGACCAGAAAATATACATGAGATTTGTTGAACATCTATGTTCTAAATCTGTGTTGTCCAATGCAATAGCCACTAGCCACATGTGGCTATTTTTAAATTAATTAAATAAAAAAAAAATTTAAGACTCAGTGCCTCAGTTGCACTTGCCACATTTTGAGCACTTAATAGTCACATGACTCGGGTCTACCATAAATATTGAACAGTGCAGAGAGAGCATTTATATCACTGCAGATATTTTTACTGGACAGCTCTAGATAGTTTACATTCACTTTTTAATTTATTCTTCATAGCAGTCCAACAAGGCAGGATGTTACCCTAATATTTACAGACAAGGACTCAGAGGCTCCGAGGGACCCAGAAGGCTCACTCAGCTATCAAGTGAAAGAGCCAGAGGTTGGAATCAGAATTTACAGTCACTCATATTCAAAATTTAAGTACTGACCTAACTTTCCGTGGTACTAGATTCTAGACTCCTGACTGCTAACAGAATAAGAAGCATGTATCTTAGGATATAGTTTTGGAGTGGATCATCTATTTCAACATCCCCCTCCCCCCAGTTCTAAATGTAAGGCCAAATAGGAAAACTCTCCCAAGGTTCCAACACCAATGAAGGACAAAGTCCTAACAACTCTCAATGCTGTTTCCTGGAACTGCCGCTTCTCCCCACCTATGGGCCCAATTTGATGATGAAGCAGTAGGAAAATGAGAGAAAAGGAATTAATATTTACTAAGTCTTTATGCTAAGAACTGTGTTGGTTACTTTATATATCATCATACCATCCATGTCAATTGCTTTTTACAAGAATGTTGTTAAATCGATATTATCCTCATTTTGTTAATAAGGAAGCAAATATAAAGATTACGTGGCAGATTGATTACTTTGGATTACCTTGGGATCTTCCATAATTTGAGTCTATTTTTCTTGCAACCAAAAGAATATTACAACTTTCTAAGAAAAGTGATTACACTAAATTTCGACTCAACTCCTTGTGATTCAAAGAAGCCCCCCCCTATTTCTTAGAGAAGGAAATAATGCAGTTCCTAAGTTCCTAATGAGCGAGGGGCCAGCCTGAACTACAGGCCTGGACTGATTGACTTCTAAGCTCACGTTCTTCTGAAGGTATACAAAGGTAGTGGAGCTAAGACTGCCAGTGTCATCTCGAGGTCTAATGCTAGAGCAGGTGAAATTGGTGTTCAGTGAGAACACTGGAGCAGGTTCCAAAGAAGCTATAACAAGCCATGCCTTGCCTCTTCTTAGTTAAACATGATAGGGAAATGCTTAAAAAAATTTAAAAAAAAAAGCACCACCACCAAAATAATATCTATATAGGAACAAGTGAATCTTCATAATATATAAATTATAAATTTCTAAATAAAGCATGATTTTTATTTAAGCACATAATGGAATTATTATGAAGACAACAAACAATGCCTGAAAAAGGTCATGGTTTACTAACATGTAGAAGGATTTACACTTACTATCTCAAAAGAATATTCAAAAGGCTGGTCTCTGGTTTCGTGCAAATACACTGTTGCAGTAAAACTGATGTTAAAAACAGTTTGTTCTCTTATATAATTAGGAATTTATCTTAACTTTATTTGCAGTATTAGCTTTTTCTAAGTCCTTTCAAATACCATCCACCCAGGCCCTTAACAAATTATTGCAAATTCCAAATAAATCTGAGTAAGGAGATTTTATTAGAAGTTCAGTTTTTCATTAGTTCTTCCCAGACATCTCTGAATATCTGGAGTCCTTGAAATGTATTAACACATTTAAGTTTTGATTAGGTTTTCTATCTTCTGATCCATAGCCAAGTTAGTCCTAAAATGAAACTAATGCAGAGAAGCAAAGAAAACAAAATCATCTTGAAAAAGTATAAAAATTCTGTTCAAGGACACAGGGATGTTTTCCAAATGCTATCCAAATGCCATATATTGTTGATAAACAGAATTTGGAACTACTAGATCAGAATAAACAATACTTTTTTGCTGCTATTTTAGTTAAATATATGCCAGATGAAAATATTTCCCTCTTCTAATTACAATTAATGTTAAATTTAATTTTGCAGTCTTATGCTGTCCTTTAATTTTTCATCTGTTTTTATTTCTCTTTAAATAGATTATAAACTCCTCAAGGAATTATGTCCTAAACTCCTGTCCCCTATATTGCCTAGACCAGTGCTGAGTAAGTAAGAGATTAGTTCTGACAAATCGGTCTTCTTTCCCATCTCTAAACCAATGACAGTGCCTGCCTGGGGGAAGTATACTAAGAAAGGTTATGACTTCATGACTGGACTCCACCAAGAGAGATGGCCTGTGATTGATAGTGATGTCTGTCACGAGCTCAAAAGGAGGAAGCGGCAGCACACGTGCTGCCTATTTTTTCATCTCATTAGTAGACATTCATTTTGTATTGCTGAATGAATAAAAAATGGAAATGGAGAACAAAGGTTGATTTCTCTTAAATTTTACCTTTGACATTACTTTTCATCTACTTTCAATAAAAAATCATACTGCATATAATTTCATGATAAAGCATGGAATAATCTTTGTGACTAGTGTACAAATATGTCAGAAATACTGTGTGTTCATCAATTAAAACTCACTTGAAATCTTCATACCTCAATCTAGAAAATGAGAAGGCAAAGGATTCTCAGAGCTCCACATGTGCCCAGAGAAATGTATGCAGTGAGGTTGGTTGGAGGGGAAAATACTTGTGAAAATGGGCACAGGGTAGCATTGCCACAGTGGAAGGTTATCCCAGCAGTATACTGTGAAAGGGCAGAGCTTCTGATAAGTTGGTATTTAATGGCCCCAAATAACCTTCTTCCATCAGTTACTGAGAGGTCTAGTAAGAAACAGAACAGATATATTTACAACAACCATTCCTTCGCCCATCCCACCCTGACATCTACCCTGACCTATTCACCGATAGAGCTAAATCTATATGATTATGCCTAGTGGAAAGTAAAGTTTCACATTCTAAGAAGCTCTCTGAATATCATTTAATGATAAGCAAAAGATGGGTTTAGGTTTGTTATTGTTGTTTGTATTATTTTTATCATGGAGGAGGGCCAAAAGGTATTCAGTGGTTGGGGCATTTTTCCCTTAAAAATGCATTGACCAAAATATTTCTTCATCAGGTGGCATCTTTAAAATAAAGGAAATAAAAATATTAATAATTCTACTTTTCAATCTTTTTCACTATCTCACAAAAGCCTAGTATTTAAACAAGTGGCAAAGGATACTGCCTAGTGAGGTATGTTTAAATTTGAGTAGTATGTTAAAACAATTAGGGGTTAATTATTCTAGTCAGAGTGATGTAAAACTCTCATAGTAGGGGGGCTAAGTGTTTTTAAAGCAACTTAAAGGAAGGGGTGGGATATGCCCTAAGAATAGGATCAAAAGCCATGAGTGGGGTACCAGTTGCCCATCCCCAGCACCTGCTCTCTGACACTGTTGGGAAGTCCACATTAAGCAAGGTGGTGGGTGGCCTAAAAACCCACAAGGCCATTGGGTTTGACCCCAATTATCTTTTATTGTAAATAGGCCATATGTCAAATTCCAGGATAAATTGGAAACATTTGATCTATCTCCTGTTCCAAGATTAATTTAAAGATTCACCCTCTTTTCTTTCAGATCCTTTATCTGAGCAGTTTGGTTCTTCTGCTTAAAAGAAAATACATTTTTCTTTGTAGATTAGAGAAGAGTCTGTCTTTCAGAGCACTTTTGGGAAAAGATCATTTAACAATCAGAATTGTATTTTGGGCAAAATGGCAGGCAATGACCATGCTCGAAATTCAAGATAATGACCAAGACCTTGCATTGAATTTCATTAGAATCTATATTTACTAAGAAAACATTCATTACCATGTTTAACAGAGATGGATGCTTTAACAAATCTCCTCATTTCCCCATGCAAATAATCACTTTATCCATGCAAACAATAGAAATAAATATGCCACACATGAAAAACAATATTCCTATGAGCCTTTGAGGTATAGTTGAAACAATGCTTCCTTAAGACAGGCTGTTAAGTCACTGAAAAGATACTGATTTATTCAAAAATGAAAATAATATTAATGTAAACCAACATTACCTACAACCAAATAGATACAGCATGCATGATTGAAGACAATATGATTTTCATAAAACAATTTGGCTTTAAAACTAAACAGCATAGTAAAACAAAATACACACTCCCCATGCCCCTGTCCACCTCCCCCCTCCCCCCCAAATTCTCATAGTCCAGAACAATTTGATATGTACTTCAGAATTGCACACAAATAATGTGCTGGTGAAAAAAATTCTGCAGAAAGCAGTGTTTTTTTCCCCTCAAATTAATAAGAATGGAATGGTAAGAAGGGGAGTCTAATTTTGAAGGTTTCCTTCCTTATTTAGTAAAACATCCCTGGAGTTAGAGAATGTACTGTGTTTATTCTGGATTTTTTGTCTTGTTTTGGGTTTTGTGGAAGACTGTTCCATAGGCATATGCATACCAGGTTAAATGCCCGCAAAACCATGGATAGAACTGTTTTTGCTCCTTCGCATATGACCAGGACTCTAGTTCTTAAACCACAGTTATTGCTTCCATGCCACAGATAGCACTAACAATAGCTTCCAGCAGTGGAAAGATGAAACAGAGCTGAAAAGGGAAAGAGCAAGGAAAGCAAGAGAGATCTGAGTGAAGGAAAGAAGATCTTCCTGCAGTGGAAAGAAAACAGCATCCTGCTCTATTCCCATTTGACCTTTGTTGCTACTTAATTTTGAATTTTGTGTCATGATACTGGAGAAGTGAAGAGAGGTACCTGGTGAGGTGGCGACCTCAAACGCCCCTGGGGTCGCCCTCAGGTCTCCGGTGCGCACATCCACTGACCTCCCCCACGGTCCCTCACTTGGCTCAAGTGTCCTTCCTGACAAGGCGATTTCCTCCTCCAACTCCATGCTTTATTCTTTTTAAATCCATATACTGAAAACACAGCTAAGAAAGAAGCATTCAGCTTGCTTTTTACACATATACGCACACACATGCACATAAGGCCCTAATGAACTTTCCACCTCCCCACAATAAAGCATTAATAAGAATGAAGCCAGATCCTCAAATATCCATGACCATCAATGATGTATTCATTACCAATAAGTGTTTGTGTCACATTGATGACGTGTCTATAGATACCTAATTACAATATTAAATAGCCAGCAGGCATGATTAATTTATTTTCCTAAGCAAACATACATTTTATTAACAACTTGTTTCTCAAAAATTTCTATAAGAGTCTCTTGTTACCTTGATAGATATACCTTTAGCTATATGAAAAGTTAATCAGACTCCTTAGACTGATTCTTAAAGAAAAAATAAAAATATTTACTGTTTAGAAGGCCAGTGAGGAAAAACTGACCACTCTCAGGAGACAGGAGGAGGCAAATGATTTCTAAACTTCGATTTACTTATTCAGACAAGCTTCAGGTTTCATCTGTAATCTGAAAGGTATGAAAGGCGTTTATCTGAAACTCAGGGAGAGCACAAGTTCTGATGGCAGTGAGGGTCTGACTCACACAGCTTCCAGCATCATCTCATTGACCCAGAGACAAAAGTTGAACAGTAGGCATTTGGGGTGCTCTCAAACAGGCAGCATTATTACTCACCCTACGGTCTTTGATGAGCCTCCCCCAGATTCTCAGCCAAGAACCAGACTATTCAGAGAACTTTCACAAAGATGGCCACTCTGTCCCCAGTGAAGAAATTTGCCAAGTGTTACTGCTCTTCCAGGTACCTGTCTGTGATGCTCTGGCAATGCACCAACTAACTATGGACTCGCGGACACATTCCTTGACTCTCTGGCTCATTCTTTATGCAGCCACAAAATGAGGATCTCCAGGTTCCTTCTCGTTCTAAATTCCCAGATAGATTGATCGGATTGATTAGAGCATTGAGTACAAAAAAACAGCATGGTAGGCAAAGAGAAGAATAGGCTGGTGCCAAAGCATGAAAGAATATAGATTCCAAGACAAGCTGGACATTTTATGAAGGAAAGGAGAACCAAAGTTGTGTTTTGTTTTACATTGTTGTTTGTTGATGAAAAGAAAGTAGGAGAGACTGGTGGAAGTGAAGATAGTTGAGACATAAAGCACAAACTAAGGCAAGAGCAAAGAATTGGGGGAAAAGGGAACCAAACTAAAGCAAGTCATGGAAATATAATCATCTGAACTTGACAATGGTTTGGATGTGTGGGTGAGAGAGAAGGCATAGAAAAGAATGCTTGGTTTTGAGCCCTGGAGAGTGGGAAATGAGAGATGCCATTAACTGAGATCATTCTTGAATGAGAAATGAATTTGAGATGACCTGAGACATTCCAGTTAACTCTGTTAAATCTGGGACACTCTCTTGTCGATTTGAGGCAGAAATCCAGAAATGCATACCTGGAGTTCAGGAGAGAGAATGAAGTTAGAAATGTAAATGTAGAAGTCTTTTGCATAGCAGAAGTCCTAGAATTGAGTGAAATGAGTCATGGTGAGATAGTAGAGAGAGAAATATGAGGAAATAAAGGAATTGGGAAATTAAAGATAGCCTGGATGTTTTGTTAGTCAAACATGGACCTCAGCCTATCCTGAAGTAAACTCATTCTTTCTTCTTTCTCAATCTCATTCATACTTCCAAACCTATCCTTCTTTTTGTCATCACTATCTTTGATATTGTTTTCAATATTCATATACTCACCCAAGGTTGAACTCTTATATGAAACCCTTGATTTTCCATGGTCCCCAAATCCTAAATAGATTCTTCGCCCTGGAAATATTTTTCAATTTAACATTCCCTTTCCAACTAAGTCTCTGAGTTTGGGTCTTCAACATCCCCTGACCTTTAACTATCAAGACCTAGGTCTACTTGGGCTCTCAATCTCTTGTCCTGTCCCACACTACCTCTCAGAGGTATCTTACTAAGAGATCCAATCAATCACATCCCTGCCCTACGTTAAAACCTATGGTTGCAACTGTGCCTGGAATAATGTTACTTATCCAAACATGTCTTAACATGCCCGTGTCTACCTGTGGAAATGCTAATGGTCATGTAGAACCCAGGTCAGAGATTTCCGGTTTCGTAAAGCCTTTCCTGTATGTGTCCTTAGCACTGTCTTCGGAGCCTTATTATATGGTGCCACTAACATGAACCATTTTTGTACTACCTGCTACATCCACAGCACCTGTGAAGAGGTAGTGAGTAAGGCTAAGGAACACAAGACCTGTGCTTGAGAACTGTGATGGTTAAGCTCATGTGCCAACTTGGCCAGGTAATGGCACCGGGTTCTTTGATCAAGCAAGCACTAGCCTAATTGTTACTGTGAGGACATTTCCTGGACTTAAATCAGCATCTTTGGCTGATTACGTCTACAATCAACTGAGGAGATTACCTTCAGCAATGAGACATCTCATGCAATTGTTGAAGGTCTTAAAAGGAGAAGTGATGGTTTTGTCAGTCAGAAGGGAGAATTTCCATCTCTACTTCAGCCAGCCAGATTCTCCAGGAGAATTCATGGAAAACCTTCAAAGGAGTTCCCAGCTTGCAGCCTGCCCCATGGAATTTGGACTTGCGCATCCCCACAGTTGCATGAGACAATTTTATAAAATCTTGTAATATTTAGAGATATCTCTGGTCAGTTCCATTTCCCTAGAGAACCCTAAGTAAATGAGAACCAAAAGGGATGCAGTCCTTGAGAATAATGTTGGACATGATATTGGATCACCATCTTCCAATCTAAACAAAATGAAGGCTGAGATTCATATGAGGGATCCACAAACATGGATAAACCCACACCTGTCCCCCCACTCTCCAGACTCACCTCACACCATTTCCCTTTTCCTCTAAATTGAAAGTTTCTTGGGAACGTGGATTTGGCTCAACTGACAAGAGTGTCTTCCTACCACATGGGAGGTCCAGGGTTCAAACCCAGGGCCTCCTGACCTGTGTGGTGAGCTGGCCCATGCGCAGTCCTGATGCATGCAAGGAGTGCCATGTCATGCAGGGGTGTATCACGCAGGGGTGTCCCCTGTGTAGAAGAGTCCCATACACAAGGAATGCACCCCGTAAAGAGAACCGCCCCATGCGATAAAAGTGCAGCCTGCCCAGGAGTGGGGCTGCACACACGGAGAGCTGACACAGCAAGATGATGTAACAAAAAGAGACACAGATTCTGGTACTGCTGACAAGAATGCACAGAAGAACACACAGAGAATGGACACATAGAGCAGAAAACTTGGGGAGGCGGGGAGAAATAAGTCTTTAAAAAGAAAAAAAAAGAAAGCTTCCTGGCCTTCCTGCAGTACCTCGAAGGGCCCTTTTTAGGTGCTGCTTCCTCTGCCAGAATCATTCCTGCATGTGGCCCTGACCTCCTCATATAGATCTGTCAAACCCCTATTCCTGTCCACTTCCACACGTACAGGGTCTAACAAACAGACCAGGTCAGCACTCTGCACGTGCTCTTCTTGGATGCCAGTATAGGTAACTTCACAGCCCTTATCGTTTGCAGATAGATTCTTACGACATGCTCTCAGCAGGACACACACCACTCTGGCAGTACTAACACATCTAGTTTGTGTACATGTTATTGAAAACATGATTAACAATCTCATTCCTTAATGAAATCAAAGATGGACAAAGCAACATATTATTTTATTATCTATGACCAAATACAGTTTCCAGAAAGTAAAAGCAGATTCTCAATGCTTATCCCTGATAGAGACTCAAAAATACATGTAATTCTTAGAAACGTGTTTCTAAGTAACAACGACATGTTACTGTCAACCTTTATAAATTAAATATGTTTTATGATCATTAAATACTTGCATGTTCAAAAGCTGGGGTTATCATGTGAAAATCATGCCCAGCTGAATCTAAGAGAAACATGGATGTAGACGATAGAACAATTATTAGACTGCCATATGCACTATATGTAAGTACTCTTTTTCTCTAGCTCTCTCATAACAGGCTTGCAATAATTATCTTTTAAATGAAAGGATGTGCTGAAGTCCTTAAAACATGAGCACTATTTAGTCTCTGGTAAATGAAGAAGATGGAAAAAGATGTGGGGTAATTTCACAGTAGGGACTTCACCAAGACAATGATGAGTAATTGTGGTAAAAACAATAATCTAGAAAGAGGAGTGGCAAGAAAAAGGGTTTCAATAGCAGTAAGCAGCCCTGCTGAGCCTGTTAAAAACAAGACACGAAAAGCTCTTTGTGTCTAAATGGGAAAGTGGAGTTGATTTTGGAGCATAGGCTTTTTTTTTTTTTCCCCAAACCTGGCTGTAGGCAGAGGCTTCAGGTTTTCCACATAGTGAAGTGAGCGTGCTAAACACTAGCCACTAACACGTGTATGTGGGGGGGGGGGGTAGTGTTGCAGCAATGGTTTAGATCCTTTTTATGTAGCACTTAGTCCCCCCTCCCCCCAAAGAATAACTAATGAAAATAAGAATTGCCAAGATTACTTGGCAGGCCTATCACCACCAAAATCTTACTTCAAATTTAGACTGTTGAACATGCCTTATTTTCTGAAAAGTGCCATTGAGTTGGTGTCTAGCAGGGGCTTAACATCTATTAGGTCTTTGGACATGCCTGAGTGAAAGGTACTATATACTAAAATGATTGAGTTTCACCATATGTTCCCAGTCGCTCAGAGGTGAGAAACAGCTGGTTCATCTATGGAAGGTAAAACCTCAAGGCCCCTGAACCAACAGCTTTTAGGAACCATAGTCACCAGTTGTAGAATGTATTTCTGATTTTGATTCATAATATCCGTCTAGTCTAAGATTTTTATTTACCCACACAGACCTATTTTCTTCTCTTGTTGCTCCTAAAATCTCTTAGGGGGAAAAACTATTATAAAACATGTCCTTGTTGCATAGGAAGCCATGTACATACAGGTTGATGGCATACTAATTTATCAATATCTAGAATTATTATGAAGAAGTCATTTGAAAGTACCAGAACAGTACCAGAGTTTCATTCATTCATGGAATGATTGATTACACATACTCTGTAAAAATGGATTCATATTTCTGAAATCAGGTTACTTTATAGCCCTCAAAAAGGAAAATACATTTGCACTCAATATGCATTTACAAGATAATATGACACAGGTGTGGTGATGTTAGAACAGAGAAGACCAGCTATAAAGAAGAAAAAGAAAAGCTTTTCTAAGGAAGAAACTCAGATGTCAGAACGGCACACAACAGGAAAATAGCCAAACATGAAAGATGCTTTTCATATTACAGGGAAGCTCAGTCAACCCAAAATTTCACAAGCAAAGTTCTTAGTAGGGCATGTTATAAGACACAATCAAGTCTCTGGCAACTGAGATGTTGATTTAAGCAACCAAGGTCCTTAAGACAGGTTGAACAGGAGGCTGTTGCTCAGCATGAAACTATCATGAAAATGACACCTGGAGGAGGCAACATAAAATATTCTAACACTTGCCCCCCTGCAGGGTTTTGTGTTGCTGCTGTATTAAATGACACACCGCTGTTGTTGAAGAAGCATTCAGCGCTTATATAAAATTTTAAACGCGTCAATCTTTAGGACAAGCACAGGTCTTTTATACACCATTTTTTCTATACATTCTTATTACAAACACAATTTCACATTAATCTTTATAACCGAACTCAGTTTCCTAACATCTATTCCTCTCTCATACATTGTAAGAATGTGAGAGATGGAAAAATGAATAGTGCTGGACATTAAATCAAAAGAATTGACCAGAATTTTTATTTTGCTGACATACCTTGCAAAACTATACACAGCAAAGTACTTCAAAATATGTTTGGAAATGTCATAAAGAAACTTTTGAATTAGAAACAACCGCATACTTTAAATGTATCTTTTGATGATAATTAAAGTAAAAGGCAACTGGGAATCCACTTCCTTTAAGTTAGGGTGTGACAATTTGCTAATATTTATGATTTCCAAAAAAAGAAACACAGAGGTTTATAAACTGGTCTGGTCCTCTGGGCATGATAACCTTTGATTGTATTAGATTCAGCTGAGATGCCTTTGATTGCATTATGTTAAGATGAAGGCTTTGATTCAACATCATTAGGGTGTGCGGGGTTGAGTCCCTACCCCCTTGGTGGACTGATAAAACGTGGAAGTAGACACATAGAGAAGATACACAGAGGATCCTGTAGCCCCAGGAAGAGAGATGAGCCTGAGAGTTTACAGCTAATCTTGTGAAGAGAACAGAGCATCTGAGCCAGGAAAGAAAGAGGAAAAGAAAAGAGCCCTATGCCAGCCTATAGCTGAGATTGGAAGACTCTGAGACCATGGAGCCTTAAGAAGAAGGAAGGCTGAACCCTGGGGTGAGGGGTGGGGAACGGGGTATATGGGAACCTCTTATGCTTTTTATGTTTTTTTAATGTTTTTTAATGTAACATTCTTTGTGATCTATTAACTTTAATTTAAAAAGTGTAAAAAAACAAAAAAAAAATCATTGCTATCTGTTTAGTAAAAGTCCTTTTAACATACCCTAAAGAACATCATGCCAAGATCATTAGATAATTTTCAATATTCCACAAGGCAGAAAAGTTGTGGTTTCCCTGTCCATTTGAGAACTTTAGTTCAGGAAAACAACTTACAAATGAAAATCTCAGGACTAAATAAATATCTAATAGGACACGGGTCATCCTAAATGAAACATACGCTGACAAATGAATGACCCCAGGACTGGCCGCTCACAAACTTACTCCCACTTGCTCTTCTACCTTGGGCTACTTTGCTTATTTCCCTGTAGCCTGCTGATTCCCATCTCTCCCACAAGTCAAAACTTGGTTCTCCTTGGAAGAATCTCCAGGGAATTATGCCGAGTGAAAAAACCAATCCCAAATGGTTACATACTATGATTCTCTTTATATAACATTTTGAAATGACAGAGTTTTAGAAATGGAGGAGAGATTAATGGTTTCCAGCGGTGATTGAAGAGAGCTGGAAGGAAATAGGTGTGATTATAAAAGGGTAACATGATGAGCCTACACGTGTAGAAGTAAATACATCACACACACACAAACTAGAAGTAAAACGGGAGGATCTGAATAAGGTCTGCAGATTGTATCCATGCTAACATCGGGTTGTGATGTTACTATGGTTTGCAAAATATTACCACTGGGAGAAATGATAAAGTATATAAAGAGTCTCACTGCATTATTTCTTACAACTGCATGTAAATCTACAGTTATCTCATTAAAAATTTAAAAACACAGCAGAGGTGAAAATGAAGGGGAAGAACATGAAGGAAATTAAAGTCCAAGGCTACTCCACCCTCCTTCCCAGAGTGTGCCCCAGTTCACGAGCCCCTCTGTTCCTGGAGATGGGGTATGTAAGCTCTGACTCACCTTCCAATCTCCTCAAGTCCATCCCCGCCCTTCAGCCCACACTTCCGCCCTCTTCCACCCCCCTACTGAAGGAGTGGCCCCCACCCCCAGTGGGCCATCCATGGCACCTGAGTGGCTGAGTGGAGATGCCTTCTCTGACATTTAGTCCCCAGGAGCCTTAGTTTCCTCACATAAAAATGTGGACGTTCATTGCCTTCAGAGAACTGTTGTGACGATTAACAATAGCAGGTTTTAAAGGCCTAGCAATGGCAGTTTGAGAGTCCCTTAGAAATATGCACAAATATCCACATTGTGTGTAAAGACTATTTTCCCTACAGGGTCTTGGAGGAAAAGGAGAAGGACGTGGGACAGATGGAAATTCTTTCATGAATCCCAAAAAGAAAAAGATGTTTTTTAATTGATCCAGTCCTGTGGATGTGGGGCCTTTTGGAGGCATGACAGAGTTGGAGTTTCTGTCTCTTGATGGACCTTATATACATGGAGACACAGAGGAAGAGACACACAGGAAAAGGGATTGCACATGCCATTTTGACCCAGGCATGTGCAAGAGAGGACTCGAGGTTCATCTACAGCTGCAGAAAGGCAGAGAAGCCCGAGCAGCGGAGAGGGGTCCCAGAGCCTGGAATCAACAGAGCACAGAAGCATGGAAAGAGACCCCCCAAGGAGCAGCTCAAGGCTGAGGAGACAAGCCCTGCCATATGCCTGATCACCATGTGGCGGGACCCCAGGATCACCAGTAGCAGATGCTGGTGAGAAAGCATCCCTGTGATGGCTTGAGTTGGACATTTCAGGGCCTTAGAACTGTACGCTTTTACCCTAAGTAAAATTCCCATTTAAAAAGCCAACCAATTTCTGGTACTTTGCATTGGCAATCCTGTGGCAAACTAAGACAGGTGGGCTTCATGGGAAGGAGACTTCATCAGGCCCTGGACTGGAAACTCAGAGCAGAACCCATCCAGGTTTCTGTGAACAGAGGTGAGAAGCTACAGGATGCATTCTGTACTGTGTGGACCCAAGGGGAGAGAGGTGGAGAGAAAAATGGTAGCGGGCACAGGTGGAGAACAGAGTCCTCACTCAAAGGCCATGCTGGTGTGCAGAACACCTGGGGGTAAAAGAAAAAAATATCAAATAAACTTTATTTTTCCAAAAGAACTCACAGCCTAATGGGTGGAGGTGGTATGGGGGTGGGGGGGAGGTGTCTGAAAAATCTACAAATACTGTCAGTCTGAAAGGCTGAAGCGGCAGCAAGTCTGCAGAAGCACATCTGAGTCAGATTAGAGGGAGGTAGAGAGTTTTCTGGAAGATAATGCTATTCGAACAGAGTTCTATAGTACAAGAGGGCAGGGAAGTCAGTGATGGAAAGAACCAGGAGGAGAGAACCCCTTGTGGGAAGTCACAGAGGGGTGACCAATGATGTATTCAGACACACCTGAGGTCCATATGGCTAGGTGGACCTGGCATGCTGGGAAAGATGGAAGGAGAGGCTAGACTTGGATAAGGGCAAGATCACAAGGCACTTAGAGGCCACAAAGAACTGATCCTGAAGCACAAGGGAAAACAGGATTTTAAGGAGGGAGAGACATGATCAGACTCGTGGTTACAAAGATCATTCTAGGAGCTCGCTGCTGAGAAATGGGAACAAATTGGCAATCAAAAGAATTTTCATTAAGTGAAGGACATTTCTGACAAGCTGTATGCTTTAAGAAATACAACCACAGAATAGGAGAGTGAGCTTTTCTGACACTGGTTTAGAAGGGTCATTGTGAGGACACCTAGAAGCTGTCTTCCCTGGCCTCCAGACTCTACCCGAGTCCCTTTCCCACAGTCCCCTGGCACCCAGCCTCTGGCCAATTACACATTTCCATGGGAAAATGCCCCTAGAGCTTCAACCTGAGATGTCCGTAATACATTCCCCATACCGCATTCCCTGTTAGTATGTGGATGGGAGAGGGAACTCTCCAGGGATCCCCCTTTTCCCCCCAACCTATTAAACTGTGGTATGTCTGTTCAGTAGCCAGCTTGCAGGGCTATCAGCCCAGAAGGGAAGGGGCTAAAGGGATGGAGTGGTGGGGAGGTGATAGATTCGGGGACAAGGAACCATGTGTACACCATGCCACCTTCAGCTTCACTCCCAGAGCTAGTGCTGGGCTCTAGGGCCTTTGTGTTATAGGAAGTCTCTCCAAGTCTTTGGGAATGGCTCTGCCTTCATTCGTCCACCCTCTTCCCCACTGCGAGGCTTACAAAGCAGTACACCAGGACCACCTTGGCCAATGGCAGACCTTTGTTGTTTGGCAAGTGGATGTTCTAACATGAGAGAATCAATTGTCAACATTTAAAAATTTGGAGATTTCATATAAATATATATTTTGGAAATCTTTGGGGGGTGGGGAACATGGGTGATCTGGCAACATAGGGTTCTCATTGAGGCAAGACTTGACTGTTGCCTGGTAGCCAGTGAGGATGCCACCATTTGTGGCATAGATTGAAAATGTCTAATTTCTAAACCACAGGGTTTAATGAATGGCAGGGTAGTGGGCATTCTCAGTGGTGATAAACCACTTTGTTCATCCAGTGTGGGATGCCCTCCCTTGTGTCCTACTGGGTTCTGTCTGGGGATGGGCTGCACATCTTTCCAGCATCACTCCCAGGGGAAGGACAATTGGTCAGCTCCCCCCAGATGCTCAGGGCATTCTGCCACCAGGATACTTACTTCCCTGTAAAGCATGCAGCCTTGGACTTGGAATGCATGCAAGATGGCTCTCCCCCTAGACTGAGTTCTCTGGTCACTAATATTCTCCGTTCATGATTGCACCTGGAGCACCTTTCAGAGTGCCTGGCATGTGGTAGGTGCAAATTAACCATATCAATGATGATGATGATGTAGCAGTAGGAAGAAGAGTAGTACAGACTGTGAAGATAGACTCTGTTCTAAATTCTGGCTCTCCCTCATTTCCATGGGCAAATTTCTTAATCCCCCTGAGCTTTGCTTTCTTTTTCTATAAAAAGAAGAGTTAGAAGAGAGATACTGCAAGACTAAATCACACAATGAAATCATTTGAACATAATACCTAGCTCACACTAGGTCAGTAAATTTGAGTTACCTCCCCCTTTTACATACTTGTGGAATAAATGCAAGTTGAAAGCAGAACAGTAGATTTATAGATTCATAGACACTAGCATTATCTCTAGGAATACATCAGCTTGCCCCCTAGGAGAAAGAAACTTGTCTACAGAAAACTGGATACTTAGACATGTTTAAATTTGTGAATTTATGGCTCGATGAATAAGCTGTAATCTCTTGCATTAAAATGCCATTTTGCCATGAATTGTTTCTGGGTGTGTGTCTCAGGGAGCCCTAGTTCACCATTCCTGTGTCTATTCTTATATGCTAGAGTGATTTAGAGTCGGGTTTTTCCAAAGTTGTTTTTGCAACAACAGTGTGGTTTTATTTAAGACCTACCTGCCTCTTAGCCTGTTTTACTGCTACTCAACACATCTTCTCTACAAAATCTTCAACTCTCCATCCCTGGATTTAACGTTGCCTTCTTTGGCATCTCCATGGCACTTGGTCATTACATCTTAAGACATTTCTCACCTAGTATTTTGCATAGTAGTTATTTGTTCACTTGGAGTATGCCCTTCTGTCCCCATAAGATCTGGGTACAGAGGTAGGAAGCCCCTGATCCCCTCTGTAGTCCATCAGTAGTGACATGATGAAAGTAAGAATGAAGCTAAGGTAACAGCAGAGTGTGCAACTTCACCATCAAGTATGATTTGCAGGCAACTCTGCACCTGGGGCCACCTCATGCATGAAATGACAGCTTGGGGGTATCTGGAACAAAGCAGGGTGCTAATAACTGTACACATTCTGTGACTCATACCAAGAACTTTTGTGCCTATCCTACCAAAAACAAAATAAAAGGCCCAGAATAAAAATGTCTAGAGTCCCAGTCTATGTAGGAAACACATACGGTAATGAGATCCCATAAATGCCCTGCTTCATCTGGTGCTGAGACATCTGACCAGCTTGCAGCATTATTAAAAGAAAGCTTCTCACTGTCTCCAGTCGTGACTCAGAGACTTCAATTTCATAAGGGGTAAAGCATATCCGGGGGAGGCAGGGGACCGGCATTCACTACCGCCAGGCCAGCCAATCCCAGCTTGGTTAGGGAGATGTTAGGATGGCACGGGAGGGAGGCGTGTGTTGAGTTTAAGAAACCATGTGGTGCATTTACAATCGTTTTAAAAAATGGCACATGGCAGAAATGAAAAGAGCAGCTTCTGAAATACTCTCTACCCATGACATAGGTAGAGCCGGCTCACCCAGTCTACAGAACAAGGGAGAGGCAGACTCTGCCACATCTGCAACTCGGTTTGGACATCTGAGCCTGACCATGGCTACAGAAGATTATACCAAAGCTCTGTGGGCCAAGTCAAGGAAATGAATAATAAAGTAACTTACCCAGTGCCTGCTCTTGGCCAGATACTGTGCTAGATGCCTTATGTACACTATTGCTAATCTTCACCATATCCCTACAAGGTGATGGTTTTCATCGCTAACCTACATATGAGGAGACTAAGGCTCAGGGAATTTAAGGAAATTGGTCCAAAGCCACACCAGGCATAAATGTCTGAGCTGGGATTTAAAGACAAGTCCATTTGAATCCAAAGCCTAGATCCTTTATATGTCAGACTCTCTAGGAAACAGAAATTCTATAATAGGAAGCATCCTTTTGAGAAATTACAGCACTTACATCCTTTAGAAAACAAAGAGAGTGTAAGCATTTGCCTCACCCAACAAGGGGTCATCCTAGTCATTCATGTAAGAGAGAAGCCCGGAAATGCTATCAGGTTGTATGATGTAGGGATGAGGAACTTGAATTCTGAGCCAGGCTGAGCCCAAATCATAGCACCATTCATTAGCTATGAACCATAAACAAATCACTTAACTTCTCTATGCCGCAACTGACTTATGCTAAGAGTTAAGTGACCATCTGTATAAAGTAGTAGCTTATCGTTTTTGGTAAAAAGTACTTAATTGTTTTGTTGTTACTCCCCCTAGCTCCACCTACCCAACCTAGTGCCTCCTCCTGTATCCCCAAGAGAAAGTCACCCTCCCTGACAGGGTAGACAAGCTCCTCCAGGAACAGGTCCTTGCCCTGCAGCGGCAACATTAGCTCTCCAACTGCTCCTGAAGACCCCTGCACCACTCCCCATCTTTCTCCACCCCAGCAGCCGAGCTCCGCCTCACTCCCCCGAGGAAGGAGCTCAAACGTGGCTTCCTTCAGGAGGTGGCTCAGCCGTGCCTCCTCTGTGCTGCCCCACCGCAGCTCGTGTGTCCTTGCTGGCACTCATCATCACGTTACACTGAGGACAGTGACCATTTCTTCATCTTTATGTACCTAGTACCGTGCCCAGAATCTAGTATTTCGAAGAATACAATCAATGCTTGATAAGCCAGGTTGAAGCCCAAAGAGCAGAACATTGGCAGAAATTGTGAGCTCCTTGGGGGCAGTCTTTGTACCCACTTGCTCCCTTCCACATTAAAGATGTGTTCACTGAATCTAAGATATAATACATTAGTATATGAGGGGATCAATTATGGCTACCCAGGTCAGAGCCATACCTGCAAAGGCAAAAAAAAACCCAAGTAATTCAAGGCAGTGGCTCTCAAAGTGTGGTCTCTGGACAGGCAAGATCAGCATCACCTGGGAGCCCCTTAGAAATGCAAATGTTTGTCATCCCCTTACAATCCTCAGACCACATGAATCAGAAACTCTGGGGATGGAGCCCAGTGACATGTTTTAAAAGCCTTACTTGTGCCTGACTATGATGTACTCTGATGGTTGAGAGTGAGTGATCCAGGAGAAAGGAGGTGGCATCAAGCTGGAGGAAATGATGACCAAGGGCTGGGCAGAAAGTCCTGTCCAGTTTGGATATATTGATGCATCAGACAAGAAACCTTTTGCATTATCTTTTTTACATGACACTGCCAGATTTGTTGAAACAATCCTGAGTTTTTGAAGAATGTCATTAACATGGAGTGTTTGTTGCTGGAAACTGCTGGCAGTGGGTCCTTCAGGGAGAAGCTTTTACTTCCCACAGCTGAGAAGGGTCAAAGGAGGGAACTGTGCCTTGAGAATCAAAATTTTTGGCTGTAGAAAAAGATCCAATTTCCCCCCAGATCGTCTCTGAACAGCCATTTGGATCCAGCCAGCTATTGTACTAATTCACATGAAAGTGGAAATACACCTGTTGCACTAGGGAATAGATGGTGGTGGAAGAGGGGAGCGGGACCCAGTTCAAGGTGGTCTGACCTGGGGCCAGTTACACAGCCTTAGGCAGGTAACATCAAGTGGGCCTTACTGAGGCCTCCTGCTGGGTGAGATTTTTAAGGTCCTGTGGGGGCTGAGGGGAAACAACCTGAACCAACGTCATGCAAGTGCCCACTCACTTATTCAGGTTGAAGGCCAGCGCATGACAAAGCTTATCTATCCACAGGGGATTGGTGGCCAGACAACTGCGGGTGCCCAAACAACTCTCACGGGCTGTGGAAGAGGGATGAAATAGATGTCCTCTGTCTGGAATTCCCTAGGATGTCTCTAACTTTTTAAAATTCTCAGCATGGTACCATTATTTTCTAAGGTTCTGTTACTTGGGCCACATCCTCTCTCACTCATCAAGTGTGGGTTGTATACTTGGAGCTTGATTCTGGGATTGGTACCAGGCATACAAAGATGAAGAGGAAATGTTCCCTGTCCTCAAGGAGCTTTCGGTCTATGAGGGGAATAATTCATGAGCCCAGATATGTGCTGCAAGGTGGAGTGAGAGCTCTGTGGGGAATGCAGGGGGGGGGTCAGGCAGGGTAACCTCAAGGGGAGGCCCCAGCTGCCTGAGTGGTGAAAGGTGAAGGGTGAATCGACAAAGTAACTTGCAGAGAGACTTTCCGCAGCTCTGGATTGTTTTTTCATATCAGATATTAGCATTTTAAGGAAGATGTAAAACGAGGTCATGGTCTCTGTTCACCCCTCAAGGCTGGTATATTTACCCCGTGTGGCAATGAGCCACACATAACCCACGATGTCCTGGGCCAAAAGTAGCCCCACAGTAATTCCTTCAGGTCCTGGCCTGTCCGCATTGCAACTGACATCCCTCAGACTACTCAAGTTGGGAAGATAGTGAGAACGGAAAGTTTGCCTTTTTCATTCTTTTATCACTCCCAGCATCCAGCCCCGTATCACTGGAACAGATGAGGTGTTGAATAAGTATGTGTTGAGTCCATCTGGACCACTGCTGAGTCACTTCAGGAATTCTGAGGCAACCAACATGTGGTCACTCCTCAGAACACCAGAGATCAGCACATTCTGCTGAGCATAACCCACTACTTCTTAGCATTTCATCTTATGTTGCCAGAAGACACTCCCTACCAACACTCTGATTTTTATGCACACTCAAGTCCAAGTATTGGCAGTCTCTGCTGATTCCATCTGGAATTAGCCCAGAGAAGTTTCGCTTAGCTATTTCACTGTCACTTCTAGGACTGTGCCCTTACAGTATGTACCAATCTGAAGCCTACTCTGAGCTTTTTCTTGAAAGAGAAGTCTGCCCCTCAGTCGTGCAGCTCTGGAGTACATTAATGAGTACTAATAACTACACATTTTCCCAGGAGCAACAAACGAGCATACCCGGGCTACATTGCAGGCTGATCAATTCAAATATTTATTTCACAGGATCCTTAGCAGCAGGGCCCTAAATATGGTTAACTCTTGGCACAAGTGAATTGAGCTGCCACTGAAGCAACCACACGGGGGCCTGACCGAATGCCCAGAGTCAACCCATCAAAACAGACACTTGTTGAAGGAGTATGGATATGCAGGAACACTCAGTAAACACTTACTAAGCATTACCAGGCACTGGGAACTGTGCTCAGGACAGATTAGGCAGAAGGAACCAGAAACCACCAGAGTCAGTCTTGCAGAATCAATAGCAACATCCACAAACTTGCTTAAAGCAACGAGCACCTCTGAGACAAACAAGAACTAATTCTGGATGCCCCTCTCTCTCCTCCCCCTCCATCCCCTACCCAGCTACAATTTTCACAGCACAGGTACGGAGCTGCGCCTGATGAGAGTTCTGCCAAGTCCGCTCAGGTTCGGGGCCCAGGAGCCATGAAGTCCAGTTGGGGAAGTGTGCGGTGCTGCCCTGCTGAGGAGCCTCCTGTCGCTTGCAGGTTGCTTAGTGAGCACCAAATCAATAAAAGCACTTCCTTTACTGCCATCAGGTAGCTGTATGCTCTCAGTTACACCTCCCAAAGACTCATCACAGCCCAAACCCAGGTAAGAGAGATTACTCCCACGACTCAGTAACTGAAGAAGTTCAATGGCCTCTCTGGGGCTACTTAATGCGCACGAATTTTACAGGCAGAGACTGAGCCTGTTGGGTAAAGCTGCCTATATCAGTTGGTCTTAATCTTTTTTGGTTCCCTGGACCCTTTTGCCAGTTAGGTGAAAACCACGGATGCTTTACTAAGCCCACACTCTGCTGTGTATTTTTTAATAAATATATCATACCTGCACCACAAGGATTTTTTAATTTAAATTCACGCTCACGGACCCCTGGTTAAGAACCCCTGAAAGTGAAGGAGAGATGCCGTGCTTGCCCAGGACAGGTACTGCACTAAGGTGTTTTGGCCCCCTGCTGAGCCCTCTGTCAGTGTGGTTTGGGGGTAGACTGCATCACTTGTGGGACTTGTGAAAAGTAGGGTCCCAGGCCCCATCCCAGATCTACAGGATAAGATTCTCTAGAGGATGGTGAATATTTTTCACAACACTGATTTATAGGTACATATTGATTTTATATGGAATCAGTGCAGAGAAGTCTCTAGCAATCAGGGGAGTATGTTATAGAGGCTCTGCTCATCTCTTGTTTGTGCAGCTTTGGACTAAGAAAGTTGACCCTCTGCAGAAGCCTGGAAGGAAATAAGAAGGGGGGATGGTGTTGATAAGAAAGGGGAGGGTATTTTCACTTCTCCATTAAACATTGAAAAGTAAGGCCAACAGGAGGAAAAAATCAGGCCATGTTATGGAAAAAGAAAAATAATATGTGAATTAGTTTTCTGCTTCTTCCCCAGCACTTTTCAGGTTTAAGTCCTGTACTATTTGCAGTAAAATTAATGATTTACCTTTCATACTGGCCACAAAATTAAAACTGTAAAACTATCCAGGTCTGAATTTGAACCCCAGGATTCCCTTCCAACATGGCCTAGGACAACTCTTCAAGCAAGATCATAGTTGCACATTGAAGGTACACTTCCACCAAACTCACAACAGATCAGTTGAAAATCCTCATCGATATATTCAACCCCAAACCTCTTACCTGGGTTATGTTAAACAAAAACTTGCTTTAGAAATTAACCTCAAAAAGTCTAGAATCCAGATTTGGTTTCAGAATTGAAGAGGTAGAGAAGAATTTCCAGAGAAGAGAGCCTGAGAGGCCTTAGAATCGAGTCCAGAGAAGGACTTGCTGAAGAAATAGGCATTTACAGAGTCAAGTCCAAATTTGGTTTCATAACTGAAGATCTAGATTCCACGTCCAGGGAAAATGAGAACCTGCTGGGGTATTAGAACAAAGATAAGACAGGGAAAAAAATCTTTGAGATGAGAGTTCAAGGCTTAGAGGCTGCATGAAATAGCACTAACCTTACTAGCAACAGTTCTATTTCTCTGGAACCAAAATGAGGGGGCACAGAAACAAGTTCAGTGTATGTGATATTATTACTCTGAGCCTCAACTCTTTCTCACACTTCCTGGGAATGCATCCTTCCTCTGAGACTGCAAGTCAAGCATCCTGGAAATGGTACCTAAGACTTGAGGAGGCAAATACAGGTCTAAGAGGCACTCCACAGCCCTACTGACCCAGGCTGGTGCTAGAGTTCAGCAGAGCTTGAGGACATGGAAAATAAAACTAATACACATCATTATGCAACCATCAGAGTAATAATTGATTCAGGCAAAAATCATCAGTGCATGTGAAAACCATAAAGCAGCACCTGAGCTCCTTTCCATTCCAGGGTGGACCCAGATGCCCTCCTTGGGAATGTAGATAGCGTGGGCATGAAGAAGGACCAAGTAATGGCCTGGGTTCCCACTCTTGAGAGCAGATGGTTTCTCCCCCACATGGTGGGGAGCCCACCAGTCTTTCCTAGGGACAGGGACCCCAAGAGCTAGTGGCAGGGACTCACTTGCTATACCCACACCCATCCCAGTTGGACTGGTCAGCATCACTGCCCTAGGCTTCAATTTTGGTCATGATATAATTGGTGATTCCACATTTTCCCTATAAATTAATTTGTGTCATCTCCTTGTGATTTGAAGAGAAAATGCCTAGTGTCATAATGGGTTTTCAAGAGGTAGTCCATCAAAGAAAAACAGACTTTCCTTGAAGTTTTTTTCTAGAAAAAGAGCTTTGAATTTCACAGGCTCTCAAGAAAATGAAGAAAAGCCTTCTAGATAAGGATCAGAAATTGTTCAAGTTGTTCCTGCAGCACAATCCTCCCCCATAAACTGTGAGAAGAGAGAATACTTGCTGTGGGACTGAATAATTTTGGTAATACTTCTTATCTTAATAGTATACTTCAGGTATTATATTTTTGTCCTGGTTTTAAATTTGGAGTGAAGCACCTGTTTAATATTATTTCAAGGAAGAAAGACATCCTAAAGGATGAAGCCAACCAAAAACGTAGATAAGGGAAATTGCAAAGAAGATTCTTTGGCAAGTTATCACCTAAAATGCTGTTTACAGTCCTTAATCATTTCAGTTGAACAGCTTCAGGCTAATTTTCTCTTAAATCTAGAGAAATATACTGATGACCTTGCTATGAAGCCAAGGTGACAGCTTAACACACTCAAGGAACTCAACCCTATGTATGAAGGATATCTGCAGCGTGATGCACAGGAAGTATTACGATGTATTTTGGGAAACATTCAAAAAACATGCCAACTCCAAGAAGTGAAAAATGTGGCAGAATTATCTACTAAGCCACAAGAAATCCCTCATCAGAAAGAAGAAATGAGTGGGATTAACAGCACAGTGTTGACAATATTAGGCATTTTGAAGATTGTAAAGGAAAACTCCCAAAAGGAAATGCAAAAAGAAAAAGTGACATGGACTTTGGTAACATGAAGGGAAAAACTAAAGTACTCAAGGAACACCAGTCATTAGAAAAGAACCAGAGAAAAACTAGATCAAAAAGAAAAGCTATAGGGAAGTGGACTTGGCTCAATAGATAGAGCTCAATGGATAAAGTGTCCACCTACCACATGGGAGGTCCAGGGTTCAAACCCAGGGCCTCCCTGACCCATGTGGAGCTGGCCTATATGCAGTGCTGATGCGCGCAAGGAGTGCCATGCCACGCAGGGATGTCCTCCGAGTAGGGGAGCCCCACGCGCAAGAAGTGCACCCTGTAAGGAGAGCCACCCAGTGCGAAAGAAAGTTCAGCCTGCCCAGAAGCGGTGCCACACACATGGAGGACTGATGCAGCAAGATGATGCAACAAAAAGAGACACAGATTCCCAGTGCCATTGACAAGAATAGAAGCAGACACAGAAGAACACACAGAGAACAGATAACTGGGGAGGGGGGAGAAATAAGTTAAAAAAAATAAGTCTTTAAAAAAAAAAAAGCTATAGGTGATATGTTAGAGATTCTCCTAAAATAATTTCCAAGTATGCTTCTGAAAATGAGAGTACAAGGCCCTCACAAAAGAAATCAAAAGTTGAAACAAATTGGTTTAATTCTGCAACTAAGAAACAGCATTCTTTCTAAAATCTGTCGTCTCGGAACAAACCAGGGATCCAACGGACAATCTAAAGAAAATTAATATGATCTTGAAGAGGATTTGGGGAAGTGTGAAAATGGTAACCATTTAAAGGTTAATTGTTGTGAACTTGAATCTCCAGGTAATAAGGTTAAATTCATTAATGTTTATCAAGTTAAGTCCATAAATAAAGGTGTGGAGCAAATTGGTTTTCAAGAAGTGGAGAAATTATTTCAAAGTCAGCTGGTATTAAGAATTTGTTGCTTGGAATGTGAAAGTTTAACAGAAAGAAGAGATTTTTCAGGACTTCAGTAGTCCTGTATAAGAAGAAGAGCTTTCCAAAGTGGAGGAAAGTTCTGAAATTTCTCCAGAGCCAAAAACAAAAATGAAGACACTGAGATGGGCAATTTCACAATTTGCTTCAGTGGAGAGGACTGTAGGAGAGGATAAATATTTCTGTGAAAATTGCCATCATTATACTGAAGCTGAATGAAGTCTATTATTTGACAAAATGCCTGAAATTATAAACATTCATTTGAAGTGCTTTGCTGCTAGTAACCTGGAGTTTGACTGTTTCGGTGGCGGACTTTCCATGATCAACACTCCTTTATTGACTCCCCTTAAATTGTTATAAGAAGAAAGGAGCACAAAACCAACCAATGATAGCTCTGGATTATTTACAGTTGTGATGAATAATGGCATTACAATTAATAGTGGGCATTAACATCGTTTCTGTTGAAGTCACTGATCTTAACGCTTTAAAACTAGATCAGGGAAATTTTGTGTTTGACCAAATGGGTGAACCACTGAATGAAAAGGAAGAATGGGGAGTGGTTGAAAATTATGACAATGAAGAAGTGTCTGTTAGAGTCAATGGAAACACACAGCCAAGTTTTGAACAACAACAAAAAAAGGTAGAAGCTATTGGACTTCATGAAGCACAAAAGAGCAAAGCAGATTATGAGGTATACAACAAAATAATCCTATTGAGGTTGCTAGTACAAAATTTGTTGAATAGAGAAATTCTGAAATTAACAATACTAATGGGATACATGAATCTGATAGAAAAAGGAATCCATTAACCAAATAGGCATTGACTTTTGTGGATTTGAGAACAAAATTTAATATGTAGTGCAAAGCTTAAAGGAGTATGAGGGGAAATGGTTGCTTTTTGATGATTCCGCAGTGAATGTTAATAAAGAGAGGTACTTTTTGAATTCTCTTTCCTCTTCTGCATCTCCTACATCTACTCCTTACTTGTTTGCTTTTTAAATTCAAGTGCTTATATTTGTATTCTCCATGTTTTGGAGTAATTATGCACATGATGTTTATAAGTCCTGTGGTTTTTCAGCTAAGAAGCAGAATTTCATTCAGTATCTTTCATTTTATAACACAGATGTGAAGCCAAATCTCTGCTGGGCTGTACTGGAGCACTAAGAGTCTAGATGTGTGTATTCACGGTGATGTTCATTTTGTGTCTTGAAACACTTTAAAAAGTGTTTTAGGAAACTGATAGCCCCCTCCTACCTTTAGAAGAATTTTATATGCATTTATGAAGATGATTCTGTACTCTAGTAAACCAGTTTTGGAGGGCATGGACTAATTTGTATCTCTAATCATATTCTGCATGATATGTATATAATACATCAAACTTAGAGGTGTGACCTTAAATCTAACTTTTTTCAAAAACTGGGAGGTTCATAAAATTTGAACTGCTTAAACTATGTATAAAACCACTCTAATTTTTTTACTCTCACATTTCTATCAGAAATATAGCTAGATTCAATTAAAATAATGTTTGTGTGTAAAGATAGATAGAAAATAAACAATTACCTTTAATAATACTTGTTACTTTCTGGCAGTCGAAGTGTAGAATTTTTCAAATAGGAATTGTGCTTGGTCCACCAAGTTGTCATGTTTAAAAGTTTACAATAAAAATTATCACGTCTTGGTTGACCTTTAAAGTAGACATCTAACTTTATGGAATTCAAGCTAGGGGACTTAATGTTTGGGTACACATAAAAACTTGGTTAAATTTTGATTATAAACATAGCACACTAAACTAGTAAATGACCAGTTATCTTAAGACTTGTTAAAGGACATTGTTGGCACTAAGAATATTTCTTAAAAATGATTCTAAATATGTAAATGCTATTGGAATAACACTGTTACACCCTTTCAACAAATATCAATGCCTTGAAACTAATAAATTACACAATTAAAAAAAACAAACCTGGGAAACGGACTTGGCCCAGTGGTTAGGGCATCCGTCTACCACATGGGAGGTCCGCGGTTCAAACCCCGGGCCTCCTTGACCCATGTGGAGCTGGCCATGCGCAGCGCTGATGTGCGCAAGGAGTGCCGCGCCACGCAGGGGTGTCCCCGCATAGGGGAGCCCCACATGCAAGGACTGCGCCCCATAAGGAGAGCCGCGCAGCGCGAAAGAAAGTGCAGCCTGCCCAGGAATGGTGCTGCCCACACTTCCCGTGCCGCTGACGACAACAGAAGCTGACAAAGAAAGACGCAGCAAATAGACACAGAGAACAGACTACTGGGCGGGGGGGGGGGGGGGGGGGATTTGGGTGATTAAATAAATAAATAAATCTAAAAAAAAAAAAGGAGCATGTTTAAAAAAAACAACAAACCTTGCAGTGAATGTTTAATAGAGAACAAGATATGTATTGTCTCATATAATCTCCCCAAAGATTATTTATTATTTACAAAAGGAAAATTGGTGAATTTTCAATGGAGAAACTTGGCAGACTCCACCTTAATAATCTACTCAAAATTCACTTCACCAACAACACAGCAGGATATGAGGTGCCTCCTGGTGTGAAACATCTAAGAAGGACACAATATTCTTTCTGTGGTAATTACTACCAAAAGTGCATAAATTTAATTCAATCATAAGGAAACAGCAGAGAAGCAAAATTGAATGATATTCTACAAAATAGCCTATCTGTACTCTTAAACCATGGACTGAATAATTGCAATAAGGATGAAGAGAGAGTATGCTAATTCTGGATATTTAGAGAGAAAGTCTTTGAAGTTTTCTTTATGTAGTATGTGCTACCATTTATGTGAGGGAAAGGACACAAATTCAGAGACCTGTTTATGCCTAAATTTCTCTCCAAAGATGCTGAAGAAACTGGTAACATCAATTATATCTTGGGAAGTAAGATGGAAAATTGGGGTTGGATAAAGAACTGTGTTTCACTCTAATTTTTTTTTTTCTTTTTACTCTTTATTGTAGTACCAAATATACAACTCAAAATTTCTCAATTTAGCCATTTTCAAGTGTACAATTCAGTGGTATTAATTCTATTCACAATATTGTGCTACCATCACTAACATCCGTTACTTCAACTTTTTCATCACCTCGAAGAGAAACTCTATACCCATTATACCCATTAGGCAAATAACTCCCTTTTCACCTCCCCCATCCCCGCCATGGCCACTGGGAACTTGTAATCTACTATCTGTCTTTATGAAGTTTGCTTACTATTGGTAAAATGAGATCATACAATCATGCAATATTTATCTTTTTGTGTCTGGCTTATTTCACTCAACATGACATTTTTGGGGTTTATCCATGTTGTAGCATGTATGAGAACTTCATTCGTTTTTATTGCTGAATAATATTCCATTCTGCATGCCTGGGGGTGTCATTTAAATGACGGGAAAGACTGGTGGTCAGTTTATCACATAATAGGCTTACAATAGCCATGTAGATATTGTAAGTAAATAGTTGATCAGTGGTGGTCCTCAAGCAAGAGCTCTAGACTGAAGGTACAAACCTGGTCTTTCAAATTTTGCAAAGAAAGAGAGCATGCAATATTAAGAGACACTCAGATTTTAAAGAATTCTAGCAATAGATCACATATTTAAAATGACATTTGTACAAATTCTTTGAAACATTGTTTTTAATATGGCAGATGGTAAATCACCTAAATAGGCATTGAAAGAGTGGTTAAATATATTGTAATATGCCAATAAATGGGAATATTATATAGTTGGTAGAAAGGATGGGATAACTTTATATATTCTGATATAGAATGGTACACAAGGGGTAAGGTTCAGTGAAGAAATAAAGGGTGCAGAACAAAATGAAGAAAAAAAAATAATCCAGGTCTAATCAGAGCACGGGAAAATAGACACTTCCATATGTCTTGGGGGAGGGAGGGTCAGAACTGGTGCAGCCTTTTGGAGAGGAATTTGCCGATAACTATCTAATAAAAAATGCACTTACTCTTGGACTCAATCATTTCATTACCAGGAATGAACTCTACAGATATACTCTGCCTGCCAATATATGCCAATAGCATATAGATTGCTAAAATAAAGATTTCTACAAGGATTTCTCAATTGCATTCACCTAGTTTATATACTTTCAGTTCTTTATAAAACTAGGGTACTACTATAAATGATATCATAATTTTACCAATAAAATAATCTAATACACCAGTTAAGGGTCATGACAAAGAGAATTTACGCTATTGAGTCCCTACTAGTGCTAAGTAAGGGACTATAGCTTAACCTCTTCAACAACCTAGCAATTTTTATATGATTTTCCACATTTTTTTAGGCAAGAAAACTGAGGCTTAGAGAGGTCATGGAACTGGTCCAAGGTCATAGCTGACAAGTGCAGAATCAAGCTCCAGGATTCTTCCTCTTTGCCAGACCTCTTTTAGTTTACCAGGAAAAGGAATGTCTGAGAGTAACAATGCTTTTTTTTTTCCAAGATTTATTTTTTTTCTCTCTCCTCCCCCCCCCCCCCCAGTTGTCTGCTTTCGTGTCCATTTGCTGTGTCAAGACTAGAGTTCTGAGTAAATTTACCTTGTTTCAATACAACATTTTGAAAAATCAAGAAAGAATAGGGACCATTATGTTGACAGATTATGTAGGAGGACAGATTATGTAGGAGTTCCAATGTTTTCAACCAATTTCAATGACTGAAAGGAGTGGGAAAACACTCCTGTGATTTCCTAGCTCTTTTCAGCTGCTTTTCTCTTGGCACACGAAACTTCCATCACGGTCTCACAGCAGTGGAAGAATTATTTCCATCTCCCAGAGGAATTGAAGATTTCTTTCTAATAGCCCTGTTCAGCTCTTGAGTAAATAGAAATAATTCCACCACCTCTTTCAAACTTAGTCCGTCATATGCATAATAACGGATGCTGGATGATGTGTAGAAATGTGTGGCTGAGCTCAGATTCACAGCCTGAGGTTACAAGGCTCCACGCCAAGTTTTCACCTATATCGAATCATTCAGCAGGCTTAACCACTCTGCCTCTACCCAAAGGAAAATACTAATGTGATTTAACTGCAGTTAAGAATTCCAGTAGGTACTTACTAAATGTGGCATAATGTTTTCCATGCGTAGAGAAAAGGAAATCATTTTGTTAATCTATGCCTCACTCCAAACAATCACATTTCAGAGCTCAATCCTTAGTCAAAGCTGGAGCAATTTCATGAACTTTAGGTTTATTTGGTATAAAAAAATATAATTAGGGAAAATACAATCAATTCATAGACAAAAGAGCTTAAAAAAGGTTTTTATGGCTAAAGCGCATAAAGAATATTAGGCAGGTTTTGTTTTATAAGATCATGTTAAGACTCTGCTCATCACTTCTCTTTGACTTCACTATTTAAAATAATTGCAATGACATGATGCAGGTGGAGGGGATTAAGCTAATAATGTAGAGAGAAGGGAGAAATTCGTTGTGCAAACGAGAGTGAAAGTCTAGCTAAGGGAACTACATGAAAGGGGATAAAGGTCTGGAAGAGAAAGTGTTTCTGGCTAGATGTGCGGAACTGCAGGCAGCATGATCATAATCCTGTTTGTAGTTTGTCTGTGATCTCTTGCCAAAGTCAGATAATTTAGCAACGGTAGGAAAAAAGGAATGATTTACCTTATAGCTAACATGGCAGGAAAATCATTTTACTGTGCGTTTTGCAGGCAATGGAATGGAGGAGACAACAGCCAAGAGTTTACAATGAAAAGGTAGCATTGTGTATGGTGAAAAACTATTCCAGAGAACTTCTAAGGAGTTGAGAATACAGATTTGAAATGAAGAAAATCAAGGCCAATGGATGAGGTCAGTGTTGAACTGTCTTAACCTGGAAAATCACAGGCAAGTATTTCAGTTAAAAAAGACAATCTTAGGAGTTGTTGCTTCTTACCAGGATGGCTTAGCAAGTTGTGACTTCAAAGAGAGCACTCCAGTGGTGAAAGGATGATGCTGTGTTTTCCTCCACTTGGGTCGGGGGTGGGGGTGGGGGTGGAGAGAACAGATGGCTGTGATCAATTTGACTGCCTCTTTGGGAGGATGGTGTAAACCATGTTGTAAGCTAAAGAGTAAAACATATGAGTAGTTTTAAGGAGGTGTTTAATGCTCAAGGTTGTTAGATGGGATGTTTTACCCAGTAGAAATGGGTTTAAATATAAATGGCCCTAGTGATGGGAAATGCTTCAAAAATAGCTGTGGTTAGGCAAAACTGAAGAGTTTACTGTTAGAGTGCCCAAATCCATAAAAGCAATGGGGATAGACTGAAGAAAAGACAAATGGAACAAATTCTTGTAGAGATTTTAGAAACTGGGTTTTATTCTACAAAATATTTATCTAATTAAGATATTAATATACTTCGTAAGGGTGGCCCCATTTGTTTTCAGCATTACAATGTGGTTAGTTACAAAAAAATAAGCACCTGCATTTTCTCACCTCCTTTACAGCTAGAGTTGGTCACAAGGTGTTATTCCACCAATGATGTATCAACAGAAAGGACTGAACAAGCTTTCAAAGGCCATCAAAGGCTATCATCACAACTGGAACATGTTCTTTTGTTCTTTCCCCCTCCCAACGTTCCCCTAATATAAGTACAGGTTGAGCTCCAGATGCCATTTTGGTACCATGAAAACAAGAGCCACATCCTGAGGGTGGGCAAGCACCCAAGTGCTTTGATTTATGTGAAGTTGCCAGGCCAGTCCTGAATCACCTACGTAAATTCTGCATGAGATAAAAAATTTTTTAAAGCACAAAAAAACACACCCCTAATTTAAGTAATTTGGTTTTCTTGCAGGGCAGGGTATGGATCTCTGTTACTCAAAAGACAACCCAGTTCCTCTTTTACAGAGAGAGTAATAGGCACACATTTGACTTTTCCTTTATCATTTTACTGCTAGGGATTCATTCCTTTGATTTAACAAGCTCAAATGTGTAAAATGCAAAAATTCCCCTGCAAAATCACATTAAGCTCTGTAAAGTAAATAGTATCTGACTACTTTGCTCCCAAAGATAACCATTTAGCCACCAGTCAGAAAGAGAATATTACTTTTAAAAGTACTTAAAAGTACTCATTCCCCAGTGTAGAGTGTACAATGAAAAGGAAGCACTATTTACAATGGGAAACTAGTCCAGAGAACTTCTTAGGAGTTGAGAATTGTTGGGGATTGAATCACGTCCCCCACAAAAGGCATGTTAGGTTCGAACCCCTAGTGAGGTTACTTCATTTATGATGTGGCTCAGCTGGATCAGCATAGGTCTTATCCTATTACTAGAGGCCTAAGAGGGAAGGTCATAGGAAGAAAAACCATGGGGAGCAGCCAGAAGCGGGAAGTCAATAGAACCTGAAAGAGAAAGGAGGAGGTGCTGCCATGTACATTGCCATGTGACAGAAAAAGGAAGGAATAACGACCACCAGCAGCCGCCCCAGAAAGTCAGTCTTCGGGTAGAAAGCAATATCTTGCTGATGAGTCAATTTTGACCTTCTCCTAGCCTCAAGATTGGGAGCCAGTAAATTCTCATTGTTTAAGTAAACCCATTATATGCTATTTGTTTTACCAGCCCTGAAACTAAAACAAAGGTATTTGGCAAAATCAAGCAGCCCTTCCTGATAAAAACTCTTAGAATGTAGGGATAGAAGGAAACTTCCTCAATATATAAAAAATTCAGAGCCAACATCATACTCAATGGTGAAAGACTGAAAGTTTTCACTCAAAGATCAAGAACAAGACAAGAAGGCCCACTGTTCATGTTATTCAGCATTGTGCTAGAAGTTTTAGCCAGAGCAATTAGGCAGGAAAAAAGAAATAAACAGAATCTAAATTGGAAAGGAAGGTATAAAACATTCCTTGTCTGCAAATCACATAACCTTATATATATAGAAAATACTAAAAAAATCTCCTAAAAAGCTACTAAAATTAATAAGTAAATTCAGCAAAGTGGCAGGGCACAAGATCAAATGCAAAAATCAATACTGCTTCTGTATATTAGCAATGAACAATCTGAAGTGGAAATCAAGAAAAAAATTCCATTTACAACAGCAATTAAAAGAATTAAATATCTAAGAATAAATCTAGCCAAAGATGTAAAGGACTTATACACAGAAAACTACAAAACATTACTAAAAGTATTCAAAGAAGATCTAAATAAATGGAAGGACATTTTGTGTTCATGGATTGGAAGACTAAGTATTGTTAAGATGTAAATTTTACCCAAAGTGACTTACAGATTCAATGCAATCCCAATCAAAATTCCAAAGCCTTCATTGCAGAAATGGAAAAGCCAATTATCAAATTTATGTGGAAGGGTAAGGGACCCTGAATAGTCTAAAAACATCTTGAAAAAGAAGTATGAAGTTGGAGGGCTTACATGTCCTGATTTTAAAACTTATCACAAAGCTAAAGTAATCCAAACAGCATGTTACTGGCACAAGGACAGAAATATAGACCAGTGGAATAGAACGAAGAGTTCAGAAATCAACCCTCACATCTTTGGCCAAAAGATTTTTTACAAAATTGCCAAATACATTCATTGGAGAAAGAATAGCCTCTTCAATAACCAGTGATGGGAAACCTAGATCTCCATTTGTAAAAAAAATGAAGGTGGACCCCTACTTATGCTATACACAAAAATTAACTCAAAATGAATCAAAGACCTAAATGTAAGAATCAAAATTATAAAACTCCTAGAAGAAAACAGAGGGAAGTACCTTCAGGACCTTGTGTTAAAGCAGCAGTGGTTTCTTAGACTCTACCTCAGAAGCCTGAGCAACAAAAGAAAAAATAGATAAATGAGAGCTCGTCAAAATTAAAAACTTTCATGCACCAAAGGACTTCATCATGAAAGTATAAAAACAACCTACAGAATGGGAGAAAATACTTGGAAATCAAATATATGATAAAGGTTTAATATACAGAATATATAAAGAAATCTTACAACTTAACAACAAAAAGACAACCAACTCAGTTTAAAAATAGGCATAAGACTTGATCAGATATTTCTCCAAAGAAGAATTACAAATGCTCAAAAAGCACATTAAAAATGCTCAATATCATTAACTATTAGGGAAATACAAATCAAAACCACAATGAAATACCATTTCACACCCTTTAGAATGGCTACTATTCAGAAAAGAGAAAATAACAAGTGTTAGAGAGGATGTGGATAAGTAGGAACATTCATTCATGTTGGTGGGACTGTAAAATAGTGTAGTGCTGTGGGAGACAGATTGGCAGTCCTTCAGAAAGTATCGAATTGCTGGGTCATACAGTAATTCTACTTCTAAGTGTATACCCCCAAATAATTGAAACCAGGAACTTGAACAGATATTTGCACACCAAAGTTCCTAGAGGCCTGGTCACAATTGCCAAAGGATGAAGCAACCCAAGAGTCCATCAACTGATGAATAGATAGACAAAGTGTGGTATATGCCTACAATGGAATATTATTCAGCTGTAAAAAGGAATGAAGTTCTGAAGTATGTGACAACATGGAGGAACGTTGATGAAATCATGGTGAATGAAATAAGCCAGATACAAAAGGTTAAATATTGGAGAAGCCTACTGATATGAAATCATTACAATAAGCACACTCATAGATTCAGAAACTAAAATACAAGTTACCAGGGGCAGGGGTGGTATAGGAATGGGAAATTATTGCTTAACTGGTACAGAGTTTCTGTTTGGGTTGATGGAAAAATTGTGGTAGCAGATGGTGGTGATGTTAGCACAACATTATGAATGTAATTAACACCAGTCAATTAGATACTTGAATGTGCCTAAAGGGGGAAATTTCGGGTTGTATATTATGTGTTACTAGAATAAAATCATTGGACCATTCAATACAAACAGTGAACTCTAATGTAAACTATGGACTATATTTAATAGTATTATTATAGTAACATTATTTCATCACTTGTAACAAAGATACCACACTAATGCCAAGTGTTTAATAATGGGGAAAACTATGTGTATGTGGGGAGGTATATGGGAAGTCTGAATTTTCTAAATAATTTTTCTATACACCTACGACTTCTCTAATAAAAAATAAAAATAATTTTAAAAAACTAATATTATTAGTGGTGAGAAGGAATGCTGGTTTGACCTCAGCAAAAATTGCAACTGGAGCAGAGGTGAGTCATGGGTCACAGAGATGAGATGATGAAGCAGAGATGCGCTTCATCACTCATCAGAAAAGCATTCAAGGTGGGCAAAGAGAGAGGATACTTCCTTAGAACCCTGGCAGGAAAAGGGTAGGAGTGAGAGGCCAGTGACACCCCTGTGGGGTTCAGACAAAACCATGGTGGTGGTGGAGGTGGTGGCTTTTGTTGTAATTATCGTCACCCACGCCCCTTTTAGTGTACCATGGAAGGCTGCTGTGAAAGTTAGGGAAGCAAGTGTTGGCTATGCCATATACTTTTAAAATACGTTCCTGATTTCTGTTCCAGAGGTCTATTTTTCACATGACATTTTTGTATTTCTAGTCGAATTTTCCACCAGGTTCCTGATAACCACAAATGAATCTTACATTTTAGGGTCTGGAGTTGCTCGTGGGGGCAAAACCCAGCCACATACAAGAGAAAGCAGGGGACGTCAGGCCGAGTCCTCACCACTTAACTGTGGAGAGCTCCAGGCCGCGTGCTTGGATGCCCACGCAGTGTTCATCAGGCCAGCCCTGCAGTGGCCAGGCGTGCTGCCTCCGACGACTGGCCCAGCACAAGTGACATTGCCTTCGAAAGCCCTGTCAGCACTCCATTGCTAGAACCAATCCTCTTACACGTGATTTCAGAGTTAGGTCTCAAACTCCAGCCCTGTGGGAGGCAGCTCCAAGCTGGGCCATGGTCCCACATGACTGTGCAGCCACCACAAACAGTCTGCTAATAATTTCAGAAATGACACTATGCCATTAGTGGAAAAGGAATTTTCTAACTGCCAAACATATTTTTCTCTGAAAAGGGAAATAACCCTGTGCAAGAAATTTCTTAAGCAGTCTGTTGGCCTGATGTCATCCTTCTTCATCTCTATGCTAATTTACCTTTGTGTCAATTAAAACCTAAAGAGCACTGTTCACATCTGCAGACAATCTTGTGATTCATAAACCTCAATTGCAGGGCGATACTGCCTACAAGTTCTCTTGCTCCATGGGACACATGAGTTTCTCCACAAAAATCCTCGATTTGTTTCCAGAACTTTCCTCACAATTCCTGTTGTCTTAGGGAAGTGGATTTGTTCTAACACAATCTCTAGTGAGTTATTAGGTCAGCCAGTTCAATCCAATTCCCAAACCAGGAAACAGCCCTTAGCAGCTTTCAATCATTGTCTCCTTTGAAATGTGTATTTTAAAGGTAAAGGTGAATAAATATTTCCCTGGTTGAGGAAGGAATTATATATAGTCAAAGGAAACTTTTTTCTGAACATTATTCTGGAAGTGGAGGATTCCAAGCTTACCACAAATGTCTATTTAGAAAGATCCATTCATTGTAATTATACATGATATAAAACACATTAGGCAAGTAAATAAAGGGATTCTCAGTGCTATGACTCACAGAACTAGCATGGTAAAGATTACAGCGTTCCAAAGAGGTAATAAACACTTCGTAAAGAACAAAATAGGATTCTGTTTTCATATTAGCCAGGTGCATCTTCGTTTTGTGAGAGGAATGAAGGCTTTTGGGTAACTGCATCAACATTATTGTTCCAGTTAGGTCCACTTACATCAGCGTGGCTGGTGGGCATTTCTGAAATAAGAACTTTCTCAAAGGCTTTTACTCAACTTTGTCATTGTTAGAAACCATTTATTAGGCCTCAAAATTTCAGAATTCCCAAGCAAGACAATGAAGTATATTAAACACTCAAAACTCTCTTTAGGTCTTGAAACATTTGCATAGGCATATCACATACATATATACATATACACATGCATATATTATCCACTACTCTAAGAGTTTTCTTCTGTCATAGAGTGAGCCTCTTTTACATTAAAAACATCAGAGCGATGATTGTGGGCATTACAGGCCTTTGCTCATATAGATTCACTTTTACTAAGCGTTCAAAGAGAGAATCAAAGAAGTGGATGTGGCTGAAGCGATCAGACTCCCGTCTACCATATAGGAAGTCCACGGTTCAATCCCCAGGGCCTCCTGATGAAGGCAACTGGCCCACGCGGTGAGCTGGCCAGAGCAGAGAGCTGTCCTGAGTGGAGAGTTGGCCCACGCAGAGTGCTGGCCCACATGGAGTGCTGGCCCATGTGGCAAGCTAGCCCACACAGTGAGCTGGAGCAGCAAGATGACGCAACAAAAAGAGACACAGAGGAGAGACAATAAGAGACACAATGGACCAGGGAGCTGAGGTGATAAAAGAGATGGAGCACCTCTTTTCCACTTTCGGAAGTTCCCAGGATTGGTTCCCAGTACTACCCAAAGAGAAGACAAGCAGACACAGAAGAATGCGCAGTGATTGGACACAGAGCAGACAGCGAGCACAAACAAAGGGGGTGGGTGGGGGGATGGTGTGGGGATAAATACATAATCTGAAAAGAGAGAGAGAGAGAATCATTTATTGTGGTTGAGAAAATGGTTCTCCTTAGAAAATCCTCTGTTGATATTGAGGTCCTGCTGAGCATTTTTCACAGGTACTTCTCTCGTCCTTATCACAGAGCCTATGCTTTGGTCATTTTTCTTAACAGGTAGGTTATTTTGCACCCCTTCCCTGCCCCCCCAAAGGTATATTTGACAATATCTGGAGACATTTTGAGTTGTCATTGCTGGGGTTGCTACTGGCATCTAATGGGTGGAAGGTGGGATATTGCCAAACATCGTACAATGCATAGAACAGCTCCCCACGAAAGAATCCTCCAGACCCAAAGGTCAGTAGTGCCGAGGCAGAGAAACTGTCTACACTACAAGTCCCTCTCTCACTTGACATTACTCTATCCTTTCCTCTTTCTAAATCCAGCCAAAGCCTAATATCCAGAAGATGCTCACTAATCAGCCAACGGCATCCCGGCATGCTGATAACTGTCCCGCTTTCAATGTCGTAAGCATCCGTAGTGAAGATTCTACAAATACACTTGCCTTCCTCTATGATGCAAAATTATTTAGTTCCAGTTAATGTTTCTGATGGGAAGTGGTATATAATGAAAACATAGAAGAAAAGGAGTATGTATATGAGTTTCCTAGAGCTGCTATAACGAAGTATCGCAAACTGGGCAGCTGACAACAGAAATCCCCTCTCTCATAGTTCTGGAGGCTGGAAGTCTAAAATCAAGAGGTCAGAGGGTGCAGTCCCTCTGAAGGACAGGAAACTGCATTGCTTCTTCCAGCTTCTGGTGGCTCCAGGCATTCCTTGCCTCCGATCTTGGCCTCTGTCTTCACAGCCTTCTCATTTTCTGCACCCTAATTCTCCCTCTGCTTTTTCTCTTCATTGTCATTGGATTTCTTTGTGGCCCATTCTCATCATCATGATCTCATCTCAAGGTCCTAATCAACTACATTTGCAAAGACCCTTTTCCAAATAATGTCACATTCACAGATTCTAGGTAGACAGACCCTTGGCGGGGGGAGGGGGGAGAGCAAGGAGAAGCAACATTTAACTCACTGGAGTATGTATAATTTTTTTTTTTTGTCTAAATCACTGTGACAAGGCCAGGGTCAAAATAAGCAAAACATTTCACAAAATGTAAAGTGAGGTTTAGCCTCTTTTTCCTCGGGATAATAGTCTCACTATAACCTCTTTCTATCGAATGAAAAACATATATCATCTCTATCAATAAACAGTTTAAAATAATGATGAGGTAACAGAAAACCTGGTGGCTGGAGGGAACTTCAGAGAAATTAGCAGGTCCACTCCCCATATAAATAATATTTATTATTCAAGACAGATGAGGTTTAGCATAATTTAAAAGGTACACACCTTCACAGTCCTTCCAGATCGCTCTTAAGAGTTTCACTGTTTTATGGAAGGAAGGCAAAAAAGATCCTAGGAGGCCAAAGAACCCCCAAGAAGTAGAAGAAAGAGCTTGAAGAACATTTTCTTCAAATCTCTTTATTTTAGAAATTAGAAAACTAAGCACCCCAAAGGTTTTTAACTTTCATGACTTACCCAAGTTACACAGACAGGAGGAGACCAGCAAAATTAGAAACTCAGTACACTCATTCCAGGCCAATATCTTTTTCTACATGCTACATTATGTCTAGCATACTTTATTTTACTTCACAGTAAACTCATTCCCCGGTTCTTTTAATTGAAATCTAGAAGGGGCCACCATCCACAGGATGCTTCCTCTTCTTACACCTCCATCACTTATGTCAATAAAGAGCATTACAAATTTTCAAAATGCTTTTTTTAAAAAAAATTTTGTTTAATCCCCATAACTTTGTGATTTGCTCCATTTAACAAATTGAGAAACTGGGGTTCAGAGATGTCAACTGGTTTGCCCAAGCCACACAGCTAGTAAGAACTAAAGCTAGAACTCAACAATTTCCTATACTCAAATTCTAGTGCTCTTTCCCAGTGTTCAAAATGACTTTTTGTATTGGCCAACAAAAGCAGCTATCCTTACAGAGCATTCACAGACACTGTAAAAACACATGGCTTCTAAAAAAACCCTGAGAGAAAACTTCCATGAAAGTCTAACGTTGTAATTCTTATACTCAATCCTCTAACACAGCATGGAAACAGGTTACTATATCTCTATTCTCATGTGTACCAGGAACATGGCTGGCTTGAGAGCAGAATCAACTTTTCTCACAGTATGCCAGCAAGTTCTACAATAAAAAATCATAAAATGAAAAATGATTATTCGCAGTACCAATAGTGCATGCATTTTGAGCAAGGAAACACTAATTTAAAGAATGTGGGAGAACCAAGAACTGATGTGGATTCATTCAATGAGCTCTTCATTAAAACTTCTACGCTTAAACACAAGAAATGTTTCATCCAAAAATGTGGTTTTACAGAATATAAAAGGTAAAACTACTGTCCATTGACAGTGAGGTAAGCTTCCAGATGATTCTGAGTATAAACTGAAAACCTAAGATGTCAAGTAATTTTCACTGTTATGTATAAGTTAAAATATTATATTTATCACATGTTTACTGGTAAATATTATTAATTTTAAAGGTGTGATGACAGTAGTGTTATTATAGAAGTAAAATTATTTTAGAGCTAAATATGGAAGTAAATATTTAGGAGTGAAATGCTATAGGTCTATTATTAACTTGCAAATGCTTAAAAAATAAAGCACATAAATGTTAGATCTCAGTGATAAGACATACGGTTCTGTATTTTATCTCCAATGATTTCATGTCTACACTTGTGTCTAAAATTTTATTTTAAAAATAATAATATGTTTTGAAATTACCAAAATCTTGAAAGTAAAATATTATTAGTGCATTATTTAATAGAATATAACTACTCAGTATTCTATGAATGATATATGTAAGAAGACAGAAGGAAAGAGATACTCATGCATCTGTTTAGCAAACCACATCCCCTTCTTCCAATTTTTGTTGCTGTGTGACTACACCTTGGTCAATAGATTTGGAGCAACTCTAACTCTCTCTATTTTAAGAATTGAAGAAGCAAAAAGTAATTCCATTTCAAGTAGGCTGGGCCAGTTTGATTTCAATAGCTTGTATTATTCATCTTGTGAGCCACAGACAGTACAAAGATGAACCTTCGGGAAAATTTGGTCCACACGCAGCTAACATTAAAAGCAAGATTTTTGTGGAAAGCATAAGAGAATGCATACATTCTAGGCTTCAATTTGAAAGACTTTGAAAAGTTAGAATCTTTCCCCTGGAGGGTATGCAGAAAGCCAGAAGTAGTTTTTTTGTCACTTGCTTTGAATTTTTTTCCTAAGATGAAATACAGGAAGCCAATTCAAAGTAGCTAGTAAATTCAGTCATTTTAAGGGCCGACGCCTCCCTTTGCTCTCCCCTCACGCACAATTCTTGTTCCCACTCTCAAGTCCAGCAGCCAGATAGAGCACAAAGAGGAGCTTGGGCGTAAGTGGAGGCTCCAGAGCAGGGGCTCTTAAGCTTTTTTGTTCCATGGACCCCTTTGCCAGTCAGGTGAAATCCACAGTCTACACAGTAGACTGTGTAGTGTTTAATAAATACATCACACCAGCACCAACACGTCCACACAAGAAAAATGTTTTTTTTTTTCAATTTCAAGTCAAGCTCACAGGCCCCTTGTTAAGAATCCCTGCTCTAGAGCCTACCTGAGGGACTTTCATTCAAAGAAAGTGTCTAATTTTGCTTCTGACGTGAAGGCAGGACTGTGTGTTGAAGCGGAAGAAACATCAAAGGAAAGCAAATCTATTCTCACCCTCGTACTCTCCTCCCTCCAGACCCTTCGGGGACCAGCATCTCTGGAAGCCATTAGGCATCATCATCCCCCCGTTTGCAGGTATCGTGATAGATTTATTATTTTATTTGACAAATAACTCTGCAATTGACCTCTCAAGCTTAGAGAGTTTGGAAACATGTTGGGTTAGAAAAGATGCTAAACCAAATTACTGGAAAGAAGACTGAAGCTTATACGAAGAAGACAAATGAGGTGTGTGTAAATGCACAAGCACATCTGTGAGCTCTTGCAAAGTATCCCTGTGAGCTTAGAGAGGTTGATGCATGGGTTATGCCCAAAATCCTGAGTGGCTGGGGACAAAGAAGCAGTGTGATCCACTGACTGTCTCACGATTTGAGGAGATATTGAAATTGGACACACAATATTTTCCTATCAACAGAGTGTTTCTTTCAAAAGTTTTAGAAAAATTTAAAAAGTATTAGAAAACAAAAATTATCACCCCTAATCCTGTTCCCAGAAAATGGTACACTATCATCACCTTGGTCCACAGCCTTCCAGATGTTCAGAAAGGTCTTCCTAACAAACCTAATGAAAAAAAAATGACCTTAGCCTTCACTATCAACCCCACAGGAGAATCTGTGGATGGCAAGGGACTGAAAACCCAAGTCAGACTGGCTTCAGCAGGAGGTGAAATCAACCCAAGGTGTCTCTCTCGGTCTCTCAGGTCTGCTGTCCTCCACGTTGGCTTTCTGTGATGACAAGATGGTCACTAACAGCAAGAAGCCCATATTCCCCAGATTTAAATCCCTGAGGAAATAAGCTCTCCTTCCCTGCCATTGCTTTTGCAAAAGCCCAGGGACTAGCTCCAGTTAGGTGATATGGTCCTCCCTGAGCCAATTACTTTGGCCAGGGGAACACAACCAGTTCAGGAGTGCCAAATGCCTGGGAGCTGGAGATGTCAAGAAGAATGTCCCTTTTCCCTCTAAGAGTGAGGAGTTGGTGTGATTGCCCCAGTGTCACGGGCCTACAAGTAGAAGAGTTCTTTCCATTTTTACTCACAGCCCCTAAACACACCAGACCATACTCAGACTTGTCACCCCCTCTTCCCAGCTGACGATCAAGCTTGGTTACTGAGCGAGGTCGTGCCTGGTTCCTTCTTCCCTTAGCCAAAGCCTCTCTGGGGTGGCTTCTCAGTCCCTTGGGCACAAGGACACATTATCTCTTTCTCTCTCTCATTTCTGTTATAAATGAAAACAAAGAAAACTTCCTCTTTAGCACTGTCCAATATAGCATCAATTCAAAGGGCCTTTCGAAAAACAGCATTTGATTGACTTTCAGATCATTGTTTTGTATGTAGTGGGGGCAAGAACTAAGGAGAGATGTTCCCCCTGGAACATCTGTAATTACATGAGCTGGTGCACAGAGGTGAGGGGCAGATGGTCCTGGGAATTGATGGGCGAGCCTGGAAGGCGACCTCCTCCAGGTGTCAGCTATGACCTCAGCAGGTGCAGGGGCTCTGTGGTGAGCTGTGAGTAGGCTGCTTTCGAGAGCTCTGTCTGAAGGCCTGCATGGCCTTTATCTGCCATGCAGGGCCATCTCTGTCTTTGTGGGGTCAAAGACAGAGCTACCGAGGAAGACAGGGACTTGGGAAGAGCACAGACCCTAGGGTCAGACTTCCTGGGTTTGACTCCACAGCTCTGTAACTTGCTAGTTCTTTGTACCTTGAATGAGAAGCCCTGCCTATCTGTACCTCAGAAATAAAAAGGGGATTCATTAAAATTCTCTACCGCATGGGATGACTCTGAGGATTATCACAATGCCTGGCACAGACGCCCTCCCAAAAATGCCTGCTGCTATCAGCACCACTACCATTGCCACTCTTAAAACTAAATGTTGGGGAATGGATGTAGCTCAGTGGTTGAGCATCTGCTTCCCACGGACAAGGTCCTGCCTTCAATCTCCAGGACCTCCTAAAGAAAAAAACAAAAAGACAAGACAAAACAAAACCCTACATGGTGATTCAGGAGCATAGATTGCTGGAGTTAGACTACATAAATTCAAACCCAACTCCACCTCTACTAACTGTGTGATTTTGGGCAAGTTGTTTAAATTCCCCAGGATATAATTTGCTTATCTGCAAAAGAGGAATGATAGTGAAGGCAGAAGTGAAGATTAAATTAAATAAACATATCACTTGGCTCTCAGATGTTGTCTATTATTTTATTTAATATGGCATGCCATTGAAGGATTCCAATAAGCACCCTCACCTCTACATTCCCACACAAAAAAAAATAAAAAGTGTTCCCCGATTGCCAATTCTGTCCCAGGCAGTGTTCACTGTTCATGGAAAATTCCCCGTGTAGACTGGGGGAAGGATTCCCAGCCAATAGCTCAGCAGTTTCATTTCGTTTAGCAAATAATCGCCAAGGTGACAAATTCAGGGGTGGGTGAGCACCACAGGGGAGATGAGGTTATGACATCAATGGCACCTGAGCGTGGGGTGGCCTTGAAGGGGAAGATGAGGCCTCAGGGGTGTGGAGGTAAGCTCTGCTCTAAACATTTCACAGGCTTTCATAGTTGAGTCAAGGATTCCTGTCATTTGGTTCCATTAGGCTCAGGGCCCAGCTGATTCTCTAGGTTCTGAACACAGCCTCTCCACAACAGAGCAGGCCAATTTTAACATTTGCAATTGTTTTCTTTAGATTTTTGGAAACACTAGGGTTTTCTGAAGAAATGGTGCGACCACATGTAGCTAGTCATGGAGCAGATGGTTTCAAGTCTTTCTCCGGCCCCAGCTCTAGTCTTTCCCAAACAGTATGTTAATGATGCTACATTCCCCTCTTCAGATGTGGAGAAACTAGAGAACTGAATAATTTCTCAAGACCACAATGCACAGAGGAGGCAAGGATCGTCTCAAAAGAACGGGATGAGCCGAACCAAAAGAAATCTCCAACTTATTAGCAGAACAAGTTTCCATCTACTGAGCAAACTCCCAAAGGAAATTCAGGGTGCTCTCTTCCTGGAGCATGTTATAAAATTCAACCAGACTAAACAATGGAGACTACAACAAACAAGTCTCCTCTTGCCAGGTAAAAGGGTAAGCGGCTGGGCTGGTATTTGCCAGCTCTAATTTCTGTGATAAGTGATGGCAGCTACCTGGGCTGGTGAGTGGAGAGTGGGGGCAGACAAAGCTAACTGGTCGCTCACACCAGACATTCAATTTTAAGACGAGCAAGTTTAATCAGTTCCTCGGCACAGGCCTCCTTTCAAGTCTCTGGAAACATCTCAAGGGAGAGAATAACACTGAGAAACACAGAAATCTTTTCTCTTCTCTGCAGGCATTTGTCACAGCGCCAGTTCCTAAGTGCACAAAATTTTGGCAGACTGAATCACTTTGATATATTTTTCCCAGGGTTCAAAAAGAGCAGATAAACAAAGAACTTGTGACTTCAGGGGGTGCAAAGGTAGCCAGGAGTTTATGAGGTAGCTCGTCTTCTTTACATTTCTGGCAAAGGTGAGGGGAGAGTCAGTGGGAAGAGAGCACCTTGTTAGCGGTTCCTGACTCTGTAGTTTCGGTGCCTCCCGGCATCTTCTGGGCTGGTCACGAGGCTTTGCTGCTATTTTCCTCAGGTAAAACAGAGGGCAGCTTTTCTTAACAAAAGTTGAAACTCCAAGGTTTTGTTTTGGTTGGCAGCTTTTTTTTTGGGGGGGGGGTGTTTTGTTTTGTTTTGTTTTGTTTTGGTTTGGTTTGGTTTGGTTTGGTTTGGTTTTGTAAGGCACAGAAAAGTATCACTCATCATTTAAAACTGGTGCTCAAATGGTAGTTGGATTTTCCTTGACAATTTTTCTCAATGAATTAAGATAAACAAGAAAGAAAAGAATGGTTGATATTTTCTTTAGATTTTAAAAGGGTATGTTTAATAAAACTTCGTATTATCTGGGTCCTAATGACTTCTGTAGTAGGTTTATTTCTTCTAGAATAACGGTTTTTATCACCACATTAAAATTCACAATGTTAAGCAGCATACAGCATGGAGATGAGTTTAAACATTAGCCACATTTTTCTTACATGCTTTTACCTTTTGTGGCTATCAGCCATGTTTCCTTAGCAACCAGCGTATGCCATCCCACTAAACAAGACAGACCTTGCTTTTCAATTCTGCTTTTCGATACTGTACTTCTCTGGGTATTTGCCAAGATTTTGAGATGTAAAAAATACAAATGTCTTCAGTTTTTAATGGAATTTAATTGAAGCCAAGAATCAAATCAAATATTTTCTCCAATGTTGCTGTGCCAATGATGTCATAATTGGAGCTGGGATTAAGTAAATCTCACGGGATCTCTTTTTAGGCTTACTAATTCCTTGGCCAGTCTAATTGCTTTCTTCCTACTCTCTTCCAAATTATGAAGAATCAGAGGACTGCCTAACTCAGTGGAAGTGTGTTCATAGTCATGTCTGTAAATGGACGGTGGAAGAAAGGAGAGGCTTAATTTCTCTGATATTAAGGGCAGGGCTGCAGGTGAACAACGTCAGAGAGTTGCCACCTCTCCCAGACTGTCCAGACTATCTATCCCAGACTGCCCCTTCTCGGCTGCCTCTTGAGAAGATCCACAGTAGCCCACACTAAGTCCAGTTCTGCAAATTCATGACTGTAATACTTTTTTCATTCAACCTCAGGGTGATCAGCTTCTAGAGACTGACATTAACCAAATACCCATGAGACTGATTCGAAACCCCAATTTATTAATTTCCAGCAACAAATACAACTCCCAAAGGATGAATGGCTCTTTAGTGTGATCAGATCATTCTTTCCTCCAGAGGAAAAGTTACAAGGGAATCTATATTATTAATACATTTACAAGGCAGTTTAGGGAGTGCAGTGTCAGCACAAACTGATGCTAACAGAAGGAGCACCACGTGGGGATAACCGGTACTGTCTATGTCCACTTCCAAGAATGTTTCTTGAAATGGACAGAGAGTGGTCACTTGGTGAGTGACAACACAGGGTAACTTAGCCTTTATTCTTTTTCTAGAATTCAGGTCAATCACCACCACCCCTTAATAATAAGCCAATAGTCACCTTAAATGTGTATCTACATGTATTGAGTAGATTATAGCTTTCTCTTCCTGAGAAAAGAAAACACAATAAAGCCCCCTGATGACTTTGACAGGACTCAGGGAGAAGCCTCGGCATCCTTGACTGGATTTCTGAGATGTCCTGCATCACCTAATGCAATTTGGGATGCACAGTATCTTCACGAGCAACACATTGGGCTTTACCCAACAGGATTATTTCTGCAGATTACAAGCTTATCCAGAATGTGTTCTCTCCTCTTATCTTCACCTGTGCAAGGTGTCATTTTCTGGCCTTGCTTCCAAATTTGGGACTGCAGCTTGCTGTGGACTTTTGAGCTATCTGGCTGCTGTGTGCCATATTCCCAACCAGATGAGACAGGCAAGATGCTCTGTGGCCACAAATGCTTCTTGTGCTCCCAGGATGTCTTTCCCATTGAAATAATTTGGGTTCAATCATAAAATGAAGAGGATGGGAAAAGATCTTCTGTGCTCAGGAAAAAACACGTTCTAGTCCAGTGTCTATTCAAGGAGTGGTAGGAAAGGAGTTGAAACCATTAGCCAACATTTAAGGATTTCTAGTAAGATTCCTATTTAAGAAATAATTCATTAAAGTCTCATGCATAACTGCAGAAATTCTCTCCACCCTCCACCCTCTTTTTCAAGTATCTAAAAGGTAGAGAATGTTAACAGATAATAGATTCATTTTTGTCTTCTCTCTGAGTAAATAAATCTATTTATAAACAATTTTTCTATTCAGTAAAAAAACAATTTAAAAAATTTTTTTAAAGATTTATTTTTTTATTTCTCTCCCCTTCCCTGTCCCCCCTGCCCCCAGTTGTCCGCTCTCTGTGTCCATTTGCTGTGTATTCTTCTGTGTCCACTTGTATTCTTGTCAGCAGCACCTAGAATCTATGTTTCTTTTTGTATCATCTTTTTGCATCAGCTCTCCATATGTGTGGTGCCATTCCTGAGCAGGCTGTACTTTTTTTCGCGCTGGGTGGCTCTCCTTATGGGGTGCACTCCTTGAACGTGGGGCTCCCCTATGGGGGGGACACCCCTGCGTGGCATGGCACTCCTTGCGCACATCAGCACTGCGCATGGGCCAGCTCATCACACTGGTCAGGAGGCCCTGGGTTTGAACCTTGGACCGCCCATGTGGTAGGCAGATGCCCTATCCGTTGGGCCAAATCCGCTTCTTAATATCTATTGATGAGCACTTAGAGTTTCATCCCAGAACAAGTTAAGTACTATTGTTAACCCTAGCAGGTATTAGGGCAAGAAAGTTGAGTGAGTCGTTTAACTTCTTTGAGTCTCCACTTCACACAGTTTGTAAGCAGCAGAGTTATTGATTAAACCCAGGCAATCTGACCATAGAGCCCACCTTCTTAATTACTAAGCAATGCACCTCCTCAAATTTTCAAACTATAAACACTTGTGTAACTGATTACATCCATTAGTATTGCCTCTATAAGCTCAATCACTATGTGGAAGTTCTTTCTTATTTTTTATCCTTCGTGAAAATAGAGGCAAATGTACAATTAGAACAACCTCCTGTTGTGTTTCTCAGTGAATGACATTATTAGCATCACAGCCAATATTGAAATTCCCCCATTTCAAAAAAAAAGCTCTACCACCCACAGCACCTTCATTGTTAATATTAATAACATGTGGAACTCAACTTCATTGTTCCAACAAAAATTCCAAATCTTCCAAATTGGCTAAGGGGTCCTACTTCTAAAAGGTTTACTCCTCAAATGTAGACCTCTTGCCAATGTTTCTGACAAAGTGAGTCTCAAAATTTGAAAGTTAGAGCATCTTTTAGCAGATTAAATAGAGTTCCAAATGTCAAATGGACTCCTAGAACTGGATCTCCAAAAATATATAATTCCTTCACCTTTCTATATAAGAATTTAACCAGATGTTCTTTACGAGGAAAAGTAGCCAAGTTACCTAAGCAAAGGCCTATTCATAATCTACTCTGAAAATTGCTGAATTTAATATAACAGAGGAAGACAAAATATTTACTTTTAGAAATATTTAACAGTAATTCTCCAATATTCATATTTAACTTCCTGGGCTCCAGAAACTTAATTTTGTTTTCTTGGTTAAAAGAACAAGGAAAGAGTCCATTTTTCAGTTCTTTCTGACTTGCTTTTCAATTTTTCTGACATTTCATGACAATGAAAATGCATCAATGATACAGGAGATGAATAATTACCCAATCACTATATTATCAAAGGAAGAAGCCAAATCACCTAGTAGAATCCTTTTCTGTTCTTACTTCTCTTAGTATCTCAAAGCATCAAAGAGGGTTCTGTTTCAGGCACAGATGTTCCTTTCATTTTTTCATTAATCTCTTGATGCCTAGATGACCAGGAACATGGGCTTTCTCTCACCCTCCAATCTTCCAGAACCACACACAAGAAAACTGAGCTGTTTGGCAACTTAATTTCAGAAGACAATTCCATCTTGATACCCTCTTACCCAACGTTTATTTGTTCTCACTTGTTTTCCCTTTTCCCATTTTACTTCATTTGCATATATCCTCATATTTTCAGCCAATAATCCTGTACTTGAAATACCTTCCATCATTTCAACTTTCTCCTAGAAGGAGATGCAGTCGCTTTAGAACAGACAAAGGAAGTGGGTATATAAAACCATTTTCCAGAAATAATCCCAAATTATTGGTGTAATACATATGATACCAAACACCTACCTAATTAGAAACAAAGGGACTAAAATCTGTTTCCTTCTGGGTTTCAAACCTTTGTTTTTTAAACATTTCCTTTTTATTAGTCTGAGACATCATTAAGGTTATCACTGAAGACTAAAGGAGAAAATCTTTCATTCGCTACTCATATTGTTTAGAGAATAGAAAGTAAGTCAAATATTTCAGCTCACCCAAATAAAACATAAATTCCTAAGGAGGTACACCAGGTTAAGAAGCATCCCTAACTGAACCCTAATTTGCCTAGTCAGCCTTTTGGTAAACTCAGTGTCTCGATGTTAGTAATACCTATAGAGTATTTTAAAAGTTAGATCTTTCGAATCCTCCCCACCAAAAAAGAATTATAAAGAATCCCAACAGTATGACTTAACTGTTCAGTGCAACTGAACAAACATTTATTATGTATAGGGATAAGAGCACTCAGATCACTAATTACAATAATGAACTGTTTCCTCAACTCTCCACGGGGCCTGACAATCACAAAGCCCCATCAGCTACCGTGGCACCAATAGCCTCATGAGCATCAGAGATGGCACCTTGCTACAGAGCCCAGGGCTTCACGTTTTGGCACGCACAGCATTAGCATAGCCATCCAGGCTGTCCCCAGCAGTAGGGCTTTCAGAGAAATCAGGGTCGAGCTGCTCCTCTTGGTGTCTGCAGGACATCATCTCAGAGCAGAGTCGTCGGCAAAGTGAGACTAGAAACAGTCACAGTGGTCAAAAGGCATGGTTCCTAGATCACACATTCTAGACCATCCTTAGAGAAATGACGTGGGAAGAATACGAGAGTCCTGGAGTTTCCCATACAGTAGGGGAAGGTACAGCCAACAAATTCTATTTTTTAATTGTAACTAAATTCACTTTTTACCTTCACTTTTTTTCTGTTTCAGTTACTACTTAGTAGCTTAAAGCAAAAAGTGATTCATTCATTCTTATGCTTCTATGGGTTAACGGGGCTCAACTGAGTGGTACTTCTGCTCCGTGGGACGTTGGAGGGTAGGGGCATGCTCAGTCATCCGGGGACTCAGCTGGGTTGGAATGCCCAAGATGGTTCATGCACATGGCTGACAGTTGATGGCAGTTCTTGGCTAGGAATTCAGCTGAGACTGTTGAACATAATGCCCAAACATGACCTCCCCTGTTATTTGGACCTTTCACCAGCATGGCAGCTGGGCTGCCAAAAGGAGCAACCCCAGACCCAGTGATCTGAGAGAGAAGCCTCAGCAGCCAGTCCTTCCTAGTACCGGCCCAGGGCCACTTCCACTGTCTTCTATTGATTAAAGCAGTCACAGGCTAGAAGTAGCCCAGGTTCAAGGTGGAAGAGAAATCAACTCTGTTCCTGAGCTTGTGCTTCTCTTCATTCTGCAGAACCTGTGTCTTTTGACTGGTTTCAAGAGGAAGTAAAGTAGCCTGCAGAGAACTGAGCTATTAGTGCAAACAACTGAGATGGGACTAAGATGTGGGCCAAGAATGGATGGGAACTATCCTGGGTATGCTGAACCCCAGGCTTGCCTTACATTTCCTTAAACCCCAGCCTTCATATTGAGTCTGAACTGCTGCACTTACATTCTCTCCTCCATTTCTTTACTTTTCACTGCTGAATGGGAAACACTTCTGTCTGCTCAGGAAACCACAATTCTTTTTTATCTGTTTCGCTTTGCACTTGATTTTTATGCTCCCAAGTGACTGAGGGGGGGAGGAACTAGGTCATGTGCAGCCCTCAGAAGAATCATGAACTTCACATCAGAGTCACCTGGGAGGGGGTTGTATAGTCTCTGTTTCCAGGCTCCAGATCCAAAGCATCAGTCTCTGAGGGCACACACACACAGACACACACACACACATGGAAAAGTTCTTCAAGGGATTTGGAAATGCATCAAATTTTGTTGGGAACCAGTCTTAAAATGGTTATTGTTAAAAATTAATTTAATTTTTTAAAAAATTCTTTAGGGAAAGGTTTTTATGTGGAAAACTAATATATATGTAAAGTAATTTTCCTCCTAACAGACCAATTTACACAGTTCCCGTGGCCTGCCTGTGCCCTTGTGATCAAGGTTCAGTATAACCCATTCCAAATGCTTCCTCTAGGCCAACCACCTCGTTCAAGAGCCACTGGACTGATGGCGATGGCAAACGTAGGCGCCCGCACCCAGCCGGCTGCGTGCACCCAGGTCGTCACTGTCGTGCAGTGGGGTCTGTATCCAAGCATGAAAGCTGGTCATGGCCCCGGCTGTGCAACTCGCTGAATTCTCACCCTCGTGGCTGCTGAAACCCAGTGGAGGCCAAGCAGCCAGGAGGTGCCCTGCCAGCTCCGTGCATGCCTGCAGAGGGAAGGCAGAGGCCAGGCGAGAACGGCGAGTCCTCCTTCCTTAGAGTCTCTGGCGTGCTTGGTGGAATGCTGATGGCCTTGGAGTCGAGAATATTGAGTTGTCATCATAGGCATGCCACCTAAGGGATACGGGATCATAGTCTTTCTGTGTCTTGGTTGGCCCTGAAGTAAACTAATACCTGAGTCCTCGATTTCTCCTGGGGACGCAGTGAGTCCCTAGACGATGTCTATACATTGCCCTAGGAGAGTTGCAGAGCGGGAGAGGAAAGCTGCGGCATTCACACACAAGCAGAGCGGGCCACCTGGGGCAGTCCAAGCCTCACCCAGCTCGTGTGAGGGATGACACACCCGGGACAGCCTCTTCAACTGCACTGGCTGGTCTCAACAGCAGGTTCACTCCACGTGCTGGCAAATTAATGGCTTCTAAAAACAGTCGTTTCTGATGGTCAGACGCTGCACTTATACTAGGCAGTCTCTATTTTCTTTGACAGAAAGGCAGTAGCTGGCATTTCTTCCCTGAGCTGACAGCCATTTTTATAAAGCCATGTGTTTTCTTCAGAGCGGCCCACAGTGACATAGCAACCCAGACATATGGTGTCATTATTCAGCCGACTCAGATTTGACACTTAAGGGAATTTATTATATTTTCCTTTGCTCCTGGTGCCTGAAAGGCTTTGCCACTGTCTCTTCATAGAGTTTGTCACAGATGTTGATGTATTTTCCTCCTCCACGGGCAGGTTTTACTGTGGAAACTGATACAACTTCACGATAGAATTTCTAGATGAATTATTCACGCATTGCACGCTTTCTGCACACAGGGGCTTGGAAGAAATCCATACTATTCAATAAATGGTCTTTCTAATCCTCTTTAACAAAGCATTCTCTCTTAGTCTGAACTGTTTCTATTATCGCCTTTGTAATCACAATGTTTTGGATAAAGTATTTTGTAGTTGATAGCTTGGTTAAAACATTCACAATATTTCACCTTAACGTGCAACAAAATTGCCCAGGCACTACGATGAAACTGATCCATTCTAACCACAATAAAACCATATGGACCAAATTCTCATCAGCTCAACTTTGGTTCACTTAAAAAAAAAAAAAAAAACTGAAACCCTGTAGTCGATTCCACTTCCAATGATTTATAGGACAACTCCTGAATTATCTCAATATTTGTTGTTTTAGACAGAACAAGCCTCTCCTAATGCTAATACCATCTGTAGAGATGAGTTTTTAATTGAAAAGAATTTTCAACTTGATGGAAAAGAATCAGATGAACTCATCACTGGCCTCTGAGAAAAGATTAATGAAACAAAAACAGATCAAGCTTCTTTAATACCTGGAGAAGCCATAAGGATGTCTCGAGTACCATCAAGGCTGCCGTGAATGGGAGTGGACGCCCTTCACATGACACAGTAAGCTCATTGAAGAATGAAGAACTATAATTACAGTGTTTAAAGTGTACTGACCTACTGACCCTTAAGATTTAAGACTTTGCCTTGGGGTCATTTCTTGACCTAGATTTTGTTTTGTTTTGTGCTGTTGTTGTTTTTAATCCCAACTGAAATAATTTTTCAACTATGCTCTGCTAAATTCTAAGTGGTTAGAAAATCAAGTTCTTCCCTATCTTTGTCCTCCTTTTAATCTGTTTCAGCAAATGCTTGAGGAGTATATGTTTTTAATAAGAAATCTCTCCTTTTAGAATTTGCTTTCCATTCAGACAGCACTGACATCCTGAATTGTTCCTAGAACAGATGGCAAAAGAATTGCACAAAAGCACAGAGGAAGATGAAATTCTAGCTAATGATTATTATGATTTGAGCAAATTCAGGCTAAGTGTAGTAGATTTCATTTACTAAGCTTTGAGGCCCATCCATGCATAACTTCCCCTATTTGTTTTCTGTGGCACACTCTTCTCCCAGCCTCTCAAAATAACAGTAGAGTCATCTTTGGCTACACCTTCTCACAGCCCCATACTACACCCTGAGTTCTAACAGCTTTCTTTCTTCAAAATATACCTTCTATTCAAATCTTCTTTAGTTTTTCTCTACCCTACTCCAAGCCCAACTGTCTTTATTCAGATATCCCTGAAATCCATCCCATCTAATTATCCAGCCTCCAGAAATTTCCCTTATTCAGCTCCTCCTAGAATTTCATTCCCAAGATAACCTTTGCCACAAATCATTTTATTGTATCTCCTCCTGCATAAGAACCCATAATAGTTTTCTATTACCTATTTAATATATACTAAACACATACATATAAACACACAGGTAAATATATTGAGTCAGGCTTGTTTTAAGAGCTTTACAAATATCAACCCATTTAATCATCTTAATAACCCAATGAAGTAGAAACTATTACTTCCCCATTTTTAAAGATGAGTCCCCTAAGGCACAAAGAGGTTAAGTAACTTGCCCATGGTCACACAGCTAGAAAATGATGGAACCATGATTCGAATCCAGTCTGTTCTTTTAACCGATATCCTATATTGGCCCCTTCTAGAACTGGCTGATGAATAACTAGCACATACATACTATTTTTGTATTTTTTAAAGTGCTTTCCTTTATTTCTCACTAAACCCAAGCTTTCAGTCAGATGCTATTCATCTCTAAATCCATCTAATTTTATTTCTTTTAAGTAAAAGGACCCCATTTAAGTGAATCAGTCTCCTTATTTGTGCATACTTCTACCTCGTATACCTTTGGTAATGTTTTTCTTGCCTGGGCTGGCATTCCATGCATATATCAAATAATATAAATTAGAAATATTTGTCATTGTAATATATACACTTCCTGCAAAATGTCACTCAGTTCTTCAAAGAAGGCTTTTCTGTCCTCACATGAATCTCTTCCCTTCTTTGTCTTCTCTGGTGTGCATACAACACACAACCCAACCTGGCATAGTCTCTTTCAGGAACCATCTCAGAATTCTACCCCAGTTCTCTCATCAGTAGAGTCTGTAGCATGTCAACAATGCTGTCATGACAAATCAGATAGTTGGCTAGTCTCTTGATTATTACCACGTCACACTGTGTTCGGATCACCACATGTGTCTACCTCCAGCCACAACACTGGGTTGTAAGGTCTGTACCTAGCCTCTATCTTAGCATTGTAAGGAGTCAAAATGTCCTTACTCATGGATCAACATGCAGTTCTATTTGGTTTTCTCCTTATTGCATGTGTATATACCCACACACATGTATATGTACACACAGATGCATGCAGTTTTTATTTTCCAACAATATTGTAAATTCAATGAAGATAGATCTTGCTTCTACTTTCTTTGCATTTCTCATTAAATCAAGTACAGGGCTATACCATCACTCCTCACTAAATGCTTGCTGTATGAATGGGTGAATTATTAAAATTACCCCAGGAAATGAAGATCTGTGGCTTGAACTGCCAAGTGTTAAAAATGGCACCACTCAAAAATATATAGTCAACCACACATTAAAAAGTACTAAGAACAACTCAATATTTCTTGTATGGAACAGTTGCATTTTCTTCTGAGAATCCATATGTTAAAGTCTCTCTCTGTATTTCCCATATGAGCACTTAAATCCAGAACTCACAGTGTAGCTGGCTTCAAACCAAGTACATTAGTTATTTGGGAGTTACCAGAATTAATAGTCATTCTCCCACTTGCAGATCTACCTCACATACAACTGTATTTCATTTGGATTAAGAGTCATAATTCATAAACTCAGCTACAACCAAATGCACCAAAACAACTCAATAGCATTTATCCCCATGTTGTGTTTGTGAGGAACACTAGCAATTATTATGATTCGTTGATTACAAATGAAGGGAAAAAAAATCCTCTCTCAATATGTAGAAGTTGGATATAAAAAGAAGCATTTTACTTTTGCTAAGAACCAAGATTTTATGGAGATATTGTGATTTATAGGCTGAAGTCCACAACCATGAACAAACTCAGGAAACCATTTTGACAATTCAAAGGTAACATCCAGATACTTGGGAATAGGCCATTATAATACAATTATCAAATGACTCATAACTTTTAAAAACAGAACCAACAATAGAACTATTTGAATGTACTTTTATAAATAAGCAGCTGCCTTATTAGAGACTAATAATAGAAAGAAGAGAGGAGAGAATCAACATTTCAAGGATTCCGGGAGTCTTGGCCTTAAGCAAAGGGACTTGGCAATTCTTGGAAAACCACAGAAGCTGATAGGCTCACCTGCTGGACAGGAGAAAGGAAGAGAAGAAATGCATTTTTCAAGTAGTTTATGACTTACCTCGGTTATAAAAAGAAAGGAGCAACAGGCCTTTTGCATGGCAGCTGCAGATATGAATCAGATAGACAATTTCATATTTCTACATCATGGAGAAAACTGTTAGCATCTCTTTTTTTTTCCAGGCACTCCTATACACTCCCATCGTGAGGGTCTCTTGTGCCTTCTAGACCAATTAAGCCAACAGAGTGGTGAATATCTAATACCCGAAGACTTGGGTTTGAGTCCTACTTTTCACTCGGAAGGTTGTCTGAACATTTTTTAAAAATCAAAACTAACAGTTTTTAGTGACTCCATATCAGTGCAAGACTGGTTTGATCCTTTAAAAATAAGTGCTCCCATATACAATTAAATAGGTTTTCACATATGAATGGTCATTAAGAAAAAGTAGTATGAGGACCAGTCATTGACACACTTATATACTGAGCACCGAGTGTGTCATACTGGGCCCCATGACAGGTGTGTGGGCTCAGAAGAAGTAAGATGTGATTCTTGTCCTCCAGAAGTTTGTAGGACTGCAGGGAGGACACTCAGGAAATCAACTTTAAAATGATGGGACAAATGCCTCAAATTCAGTGTGTGCAGAACTCAGAGAAGACATCTAACCCGAAGTGAGAAGCCTGGAACAGCTTTCCGGAAAAGTTAACTTATGCTCTGAGCCCTGAAGTATAAGAAGATACCATCATTTATATATGGAATAATACTAGTCATGGCCACCTTGGAGGCCAAATAAAATGGCTATAGAGGAGGTGTTTGTAGAACATTTGACTTAACAAGAATTAAGGTTCAGATTAGTTATATATTTCAATGCAAAAAAAATTTTATGAACCATCTACACCATCTGGCACTATAGTAGGATACTGCAAAGAGTGCAAACGAAGAATAAGAGAAGACTTTGCCTTCAAGGAGTCTATAATTTAGTAAGGCAGTAAAGAGCACACATGACAGTTAAATAGCAAAATAGGGCAGTATTTGGTTACATGCTAGGCTCTCTAGCTTTTCCAAAGACCAGGCTTTTTTTATTCTTATTCAGTCTTCTCTCCCACAACTTTGCCTGTTTAATGCTGAGTTTGAACAAGAGACAATACCCACATGTAATTCTTATAAAGGTATTCATCTATTTATGTATAGATAAATACAACAACATCAAGAACAAAGCAATTATCCTTTGTTAATTCCAATAGATGGACATAACAGAAGATCAGATTTGCTTTTGCATTTCTCCATATTTGTGGTAAATCCCATGTTGTATTGCTTATAAAGAAACAGACCTCATATTAGAGGCCATGTTTTTTTCTCAGGACCAGAAAGTCATTTCCATAGCTTTTATACAAAGGAGACATGAGGATGAGTCAAGAGAACCAACCATGACTTAAAGATTGACCAAATTGGAAATGAGGTTTACAGTTTATTATGTACCTGCTCCTCCACTGAATCATATTTGCTACATTCTACATATTTGGTACATTCTACAATTTAGTGTGGCAATTTCACTAAAAAGTAAATCTCTAATGCTTAACATCTTTTCACGTCTACCTATAATGGGTGCAGCAATGTGTTCTAAGAGAAAAGCTTACAGAGCATTGATTGTAGAATTACGGGGATCCAGACCTGAATCAAGGATCTATCTCTACTTGCTCTCGCTTTGACCACAAGTTTGACTCCCATGAGCCTTGGTTTTGCCATCTATTAGATGGGTCCAATATTACCTATTGAATCTTTTAAGTGTTTGCAGATTGGAGAGAGGAACCAACACATCCACTCTGAGAGTGGGTTAAATTCCTGATTTGAAAAAGCAATCTCAGCAGAAATGAAGTGGCCACACAGAGCAGAAATGGATGTACAGATAAGGTAGATTGAATTATGTACCCTCATAAAAGACTTGCTTTAATCTTAGTCTACATTCCTGTCTGTGTGAACCCATTTGTAAATGGGACCTTATTAGTTAAGGTGTGACAAGCTGAATCTTAATCTAAATTGCTGGAGGTCTTATAAAGAGAAGAAATTTGGACACAGTCAATCCCTAGAAACCAGAAACTGGAAGAAGCCAGAAGACAGAGAAAGCCATAGGAAGAAACCAAGGACATTGCAATATGATGGAGGCAGAGATGAAAGTCAAGGAGCCTTAAAGATTGCTGTAAGCCATCCAGAATGCTGCAGACTTCAAGAGAAAGCATGGCCTTACCAACACCTTGAACAGTGCTTCTGGCCTCTACAACTGTGAACCAATATTCAAGCCAACCCATTTTATGGTATTTGCCATAACAACTCCAACGAACTAAGACAACAGAAGAGGTGCAGAAACCTGAAATATTAGAAATACAAAAGAGGACCTCAACAGCCTTAGAAGCTCAGCCATTCCTGCAACATCAACCTTCTATGCTTGGGCTCATCACAGCCTTCAGGAAGATTATACTTTAATAATCTGTGTGCTCCCATAAAGGGAAAGTTTATATTCCCAAAAACATAATTGTTTGGTAATGACTATTATTCATTACCAAAGACTGAGTGCTTGGTTTTTAATTTTTCAGCAACGTAGAATGGTTATAATAGGGATCATCCACTTTAACAGAAGCTACATGAGTTTGGAGGAGTGCAAGTTACAAAACACTGCTTCTTCTTCAGTTTCACACAGTTTCTTCCCTCTCGACCAGTTCTATTTCCTACCTCCCATTTCTGGGAATCCCTGCTAGACATCTTCAGTGGGCTCACAGTGAGACTCCCCTCAGTTTCCACAGAGTAGCCTTCCTTTTTCTTCTCCTACTCCTGGGATAGTGATGCGTCCTACCATGCTTGAAACTATCAACTCTCCAAAGCCAATCCAGCCTCACAAGCCATCCACAGGCCAAGGAATGTAGGACAGCACAGCTAATTTTGCCAAAGCAGTAACTGTCTCATTGGTGATGACGTTGTCCCATACCACCATTCTCTCCTAATGCATTGGGGTGAATACCTCTTCTGAGGGCCCTTATCTATGATTAAGCACATGGATATTGCCCCCTGGGATTGTGCTGTGCACACAACCTACTCAATTCTACAGAGAGGCCCCACTTCCCCCATACCTGCGACCTGGGTCATGAAAAGCAGAGCCACCTTGGACTCCCTTCTATCTTAGACATTTTAGTTAAAAATGAAAAAGCTCTCTTATTTATCCTTTTCACCTATGTCTTCTCCCCTGGGACCTGAAACAACCCCCAAGAAAAATAAGAAGGGCACATAGAAGAACCACTTATTCAAAACTAACTTTCCTCTTCTACAAGGGCCTCTTTGCTTCAGACCTATCTCTGCCTCTTTCTTAGGATAAATCCATTCCTTCTCATGAGGGTTCTTGGCTCTTCCTTCAAATAGACCTCAGACAAGCACATGACAAGCCTTTCAGATGTGCTTGAATCTCAGAGAATACATAGCGTAGGTTCAAGCTGAGGTCCAAGCTGTAGTCATAAATGGAAGACTAGAACTTAGTTTATTTATAAATTGCTTTAATATGAAACTCAGTGTCTACAAATGGGAGAATATCTTCTTTTCCTAAAGCTCTATATACCCATCCTCCTCACAACTAGAATATATATACGTGCCAATTTATATAACAAAATTAAAATTTACAATATTGACCTAAGACCTTTATCTCAGAAACTCCAATATTCTATAAATGTGTCCATTTAAGTATTTCCAGCTTACAGAATTTTTGCTTGATTCAACCTGTTGATCAAGTGAAAAAATATGCCAGTTGTATTTTTTGTGTGTGAATAATATGATCCATGGAGAAAAGGTATTGAAATATATGTCGAACTATTTTAGTTATTAATTTCAAGATAATTTGTGACTGCACATTTATATTTCCTTTATATTACTTTGAAACTTTCATATTCAGAAGACTGTTGGTAAAATGTACGAAATGAAGTCAAAACCTTGCAATAGTGAGAGAATACCTTCCAGTATTTTGTAATGTCTAATAAAAGAACATCTTATTTCTAAATTAGTTATTTAAAATATAAGCAGTGCTGCCACGTATTTCACTATAGGTGCAAACCAAAAGAGAAACACTCCTAAAAGTATTTAAGAATGTGCCCTTTAATAATTTCAGCTGGTTTCTAGGAGTGACTTCATTAATCATTACATCACTAGCGTAATTTATTCTTCACGCTGCTCCAGTGAATTCTTCAGTTGTCTTTCATCTTTCCCAGCATCTCCCACAATTGCTCTAAGGAGTCCTTATCTCCAAGGCTGTTTTGTCACTCCTGTCAGACACAAAGCACACCAATGGAGTGATTTCAACAGCTGAAAGAACTACCTGGCGGGAGTGTGTGGCAGGCAAAAGTGGAAGTAACTCTCCAGAACAAAGGAGAACTTCATTTTTGATGTGTTTTAACATGTTTTCTCTACTATGTAGTTTAAGTATATTTGGAACAGATAACAATCTATGTAGATGGTGTGTGAGAGAGAAAGACTTCCAATAAATGACCCCAGAGGCATACGTACACACTGTACTGCAACTTTTACAATGTTTTCCAATCTGATGCACTCATTGAGTTTTGCCATGAATTTTAACAGCCTTTCAACTCACATTTTGCAGCTTTTCTTTTCACACATAACTAATAGCCCTGGAATCAGATAGTTAAAATTTTGCTTAACCGTAAGTTATTTTCAAAGTAATTACATCTTTCGGGTCTGCTAGAGTCCATTTTACTGTCAAAAGATATAATTTACATCAAAACCAATTTTTTAAAATATTTTTTTTTCTTTTCCTATATCAGTATATACTAAAGAAAAATGAAAAAACAAAAACACTTTTGGCATCTCATAACTCGATGTTTTATTCCAAGATACCAGTACTAAGAAATAAGGAAAGATTATTATCCAAGAGAGGGAAAAGGCTAAGAAAACATCTTACATAATATAGCTGGATTGGATTGTCAAGGGAAGCAAAAGGTCTCAACTTTACTACAGTCACATAGAAGGGACCTAAAGTCAACAATTCTTTGTTGAAACTCTAAGTATTCTTGTTTGGGAAGTTAAATATCATGTCTTTCCTTGAAATCTGGTTTCTTATTTATTAGGACAGCGCCGAATTCCTTGGTCCATATTTCAGGTATGATTCTTAACGCACAAGAATTTGCAAATCTGATCTAGATTTGCAGACATCTAGGCCTCTTCTTTACCTTGTAGAGAGGTGTGAATCCTTCACAGTATTCTTCTGCTTTTAACCCAGAGTTGAACATCTTCAAGCATAGCTGTTCCAGATCACCTTCCAAAGTTTAGGATGGCTGTTATTGATAAGTATTGGATTTTTGGATTCTTCAGTTACCTCTGACTAGAACAGAAACTAAAGAGCATCCTTTGTCTTCCTCAGCACTATTTGCTATAACCACTGTTTGATTTTCCATTCAACTGCATGAGTTGGGGTACCAGAAGAATTGAGAATTCTCCATGAATTTGATTATATCACCATAAATGTGGTCCCAAGTTCATTCTAAAGTCTCTGTTCCACGCTCCCTAGCCACCTAATGCATGGGACATCAATGGCATATTTTCTGCTGTGAATGCCTGATCTGAAGAAGCTGGAAAAGTCAGTGGAGGCTAAGGTAGCTCACCAAAATTGTTCCCTAATGAATTGTACCTCAAAACCACAATAAGTACTTAAACTGTATTATAGTGCTATTATGAACGAAACATATTGTGTAAACTCATGGAGTTAATAATTAGAAAATAGAATGAGGGTTGAGAAGGAAAGCTGAGGGTTTATCCATGCGGAATTGGTAAAAAGGCTATAAATCTTTTGGAAATGAACGGAAATGGTGAGAGCACATCAAGGTGTTTGAGACTAGCAGTGCTATTATATGGGTATGACAGTGGTTGCAAGGGAAAGTCAAAGGATATGTTTATTACTAGAAGTAAAGCTAAAAAATTTAACATGAAACTATATAATACAGTGAAACCTCATGTGAAATACAAATATGAGTAATATTGCATATATAAAACTGGTTTTACAAAATACAAACACAAACTAGAGAGACAGAAATAGAAGAGCAGCTATGTACAGCAGGAGAATCATAGAGAGATTGAGAGGTGATGAGTTTTTCTTAGTCTGGTTTTTCTGTTGTTTTTTTATAATTATTATTATTGTAAATCATGAAAATGCTCTATTAATGATTGAAGTGATGAATGCACAAATATGTGATTATATCATATACCAATGATTGTACACTTTGGATGGATTTATGCTTTATTAGTATATATCGATAAAATTTTGATTTGTTTTAAAAAAAGAATAAATACTTGTGAATAACCAAATAAAAAAAGCACTATGAGATAGCATTTCATACCCACTAGAGTAGCTACTACTTAAAAAAATGGAAAATACCAAGTGTTGGAGAGGACATGGAGAAACAGGAACACTCACTCCTTCATTGATGGGAATGTAAAATGGTGCAGCTGCTATGGAAAACAGGTTGGTGGTTCTTCAGAAAATTAAGTATGGAACTACCATACAACTCTGTAATTCCACTTCCATGTATATACACCCAAAGGAGTTGAAAGCTGGAACTAGAACAGAGAGTTGCACACCAATATTCACAGTGGCATTATTCACAATTGCCAAAAGATGGAAGCAACCCAGGGTCCATCAACCAATGAATGGATGAACAAAAGGTGGTATATAATACAATAGAAACTTATTAGGCCATAAAAAGGAATGAAATCCTGATACATGCGACAGCATGGATGAAGCTTGAAGACATCCTGTTGAATGAAATAAGCCAGACACAAAAAGGCAAATATATTGTATGAGCTCACTAATATAAAATAATTTGAATAAGCAAATTTTAGACTCCGAAACTAAAATACCTGTGTCTGAGGTTGGGGGAAGGGAATGGGGAGTTAAAGCTTAATTGGTACAGAGGTTCTATCTGGTCCATGGAAAAGTTTTGGTAATGGATGGTGAAGATGGCAGCACAACATTGTGAACATAATTAACACCTCTGAATTACATATTTGAATGTGGCTAAAAGGTGAAATTTTTGTTGGATATATGATACTAGAATAGAATTAAAAATATATATATATTGGACTGTACAACACAATGAACCCTAAACTGGTGACGATATTAATAGTACAATTATAATAATATTCTTTCATCAATTGTAACAAAGGTACCACAATAATGCAAAGTGCTAATAATAATAGGGAAATTTGGGAGTATAGGGAAATATTGGGAACCCTATATTTTCTACTACTTCTCTAAAGACTCCCTAGCCCAGAAAATGGCTCACTTAGTGACATACCCTCAATACCAGCCACTTGAAACAAGGAGCAGGTACCTATTTAATCAGTATAGTGATAAAGAAAGGAAGTAGAGGCATAATTGTGAGGGCCTTGCTTAGGGTATCAGGAGGACCATTTGCACAGCTGGATTTCCGGGTGAGGTTATCCATATGGTCCCTGTACCTGTATATGTTAAAGATGAATTTATTAAATTTAAAATATTACTAAAATTTTTCTGTAACCATGTTCAGCTATTTCTTTATTTTAATATACTGGATGAAAAAAAAATAAACAGTACTTACTACATGCCAAGTGCCATTCTAAGCACTTAATGTGCATTGACTCACTTCGTCTTCACAGCCATCCTGACATTGAGCCTATTATTAGCCCCATCTTATAGATGAGAAAACTAAGGCACAGAGAGGTTAAGTGACTCATCCAAGGTACCACAGCTAGTAAGGGCTGGCACAAAGTTGCTAACCCAGGTTGTCTGGTTCTGACTCAGTGCTCCTCACCGCTATACTCTACTGCCTCACACAGAAGTGGACGACCACCCATCTCTTCATGCTTCACCCTGGCCCTACGCTAGGGTACTCTAATGACCATGCATCTTCCCTTGGGCGATGTAGCTGGGGATGGAAGTGATGTCAGTGACCCCACCTGAACCGTGACTTGCTCGTTGTTGGGCTCCATTTCTGCATTCTGGGCTTAGCTAACCTCGGAGCATCACCAGAACAAGCAGATGAGCACCCCCTCTAGTAGCCACACCCCGACGCTGTGGTCCCATTCTCTTTCTCCACACCCACCTCCCACAAGCCTATGACAGCAGCTGTCAGCATTCACTCCTCCTTGGTTTGCTTTCTCTTCAGACCCAGAGAAGTTAGAGTCTATCATTAATTCAACTGTTTTTTTCATTTGTTTGTTTGTTATGTGAGTCACCTGGGGCCAGGGACTGAACCTGGGACCTTGTATGTGGGAAGCCGGCGCTCAACCAATGAGCTTCATCGACTTCCCTGAGTTGGTTTTTTTTGTTTGTTGTTGCTTGTTGTTCGTTTTCGTTTTTTCAGAAGTTACCAGGAACCAAACCCAGGACCTCCTCTGTGGGAGGCAGGCACTCAACTTCTTGAGCCACATCCGCTTCCCAGAGGTTTCTTTTTATTTTTATTTTGAAGTAATTTCAACCTTACAAGAAAGTTACAAAAATAACTAAAAAAATAATACAGAACACCAACATACTTCCTACCCAGACATTCAGTTATACCACCTTTTAACATTTTGCCATATTTGTTATACCATTCTTTCTATTATTTTCTCAATATTGGAGAGTAGGTTGCGTATATAATGCTCCCTTATCACTTAATACGTGCATGTATATTTTGTAAAGTAAAGAACATTCACTTACATCCCCAAGTATAAAGTTTAAAAAATTCAATATTGATATAAAGCATACAGTCTCTATCCCAACTGTTTCAACTGCCCGTATAATGTTCTTTTAGGCATTTTCTTTCCCATTATTAGAACCAGCCTAGGATCATGTATTGCATTTAATTGTCATTGCCTCTTTATTCTCTCTCTCTTCTTTAAATTATGGAAACATACATAGAACGTAAAATTTCTCATCTCAGCCACTCCCAAACATATGATTCAGTGGCATGAACCACAAGGAATTTTAAAACATGCTTATGACCCATATTATTGACAGTAGTAATTATCTCTTATTTATCATATATTTTAAATCAAAACACAACACCTAAACATATACACAGACTGCCTTTTGTTTCTTCCTTTCCAAGGTGTGAAAATCATAACTTATTCTTTGGAAAATCCCCAAAATAGGCTGAACTTGGCCTCCAATTTCCTCATTTCCTCAAAGCAAAATAATTTCAAATAGAACTTTAAGAATCTCTTATGCATCCAGAAACGAAGTCTGTTTTCTTGGTTTAAGCTCATTCCAAGGCCACTGAGAAAAGCAAGTGGTTCCCTTGACACCAGCACCTCCAAACCTTTTTTGTTAAACAGATTACGACGTTGTCATTGCAGACGGTTTTGGACCACCATGGAGGCAGGTCATTTCAAACACTTTTTAACATATCCTGTGACTGATGAGGAGTCAAACTTCATATATCAAGCAGTATTAAAAATACAGCTCTTTCCAGTTGACATGTATCAAGAGATTTTTGTATGTTCATACCCTTTGACCAAGTAATTCCACTTTGGGGAATCTATCCCAGGGAAATAACATGAAATAACAGAAAGAGCTTTATGCCCAGAGACAGTTAACAATCTAAATGTCCCCAAATACGGCAATGGTTAATAAACTATCCACTTAAAGAGATATTTTATAGCCCCTCAAATTTAGTTATGAAAATATTATAGCATGGAATGTTTTCTCATGTAAAATGGAAAGATCAGACAAAAATAATATGTACAGGTTAATCACACATGTACAATCAGGAACCTTGCAGAGCGAAAAAAAAAAAAAATGAAACAAAACACACTAATTCCCAGAGAAAGTGATTTTGAGCATAGCCTTAAAAGACAAGTAGAGGGGAACGGCTGTAGCTCGAGTGGTTGAGTGCCTGCTTCCCATATATAAGGTCTGGGGTTCGAGTCCCCGGTACATCCTAAAAACAAAACAAACAAAAAAGTCGACCTGCCAACTTGGGGGAGCTCAGGGGTTGAGCACTGGCTCCCCACATACGAGGCCCTGGGTTCAATCCTCAGTCCCGGTACCTCAAAAATAAAACAAAATAATTAATAAAACAAAATACTAGTAGAATTCAATCAAAAAGAAAAGAGGTAAGAGCAGTCAAGTCCCAGTCCCAATGGCTGTGCAAGAGGCTTTGCCTTTCACCTTCTCTTGTATAAAGTGGTATTCAATAAATTAATGACTGCTGGGAGCCTAGGTGTTCACTATTACCTAATAGGTTACATGTGCTGATATTTAACTACTTTGATCAATAAAAAACAGCAATTTCATATGTTTCAACCAAATAAAGTCAACCTGCCTTTCCACACATGTTGCACAATGTCAGTACGAAATCGGTACCTCCCAACTATCCCCTCCCCGCCCCACACCGGTGGTGGCCAAATTACCAGCCTGGAGAAAATCCAACTGGATATTTGATGCACTACTGCCAAACAATCAAAATAAGACCTGTCGCTGATTTTTCCCATTTTGCTGTCATCATGTACATCATGTAGATGAACTTTAAGATTTGGGCAGGAGGAATGCATGGTTCTTAAGCTTTCCTTGATACCATTAAATGTCACCTTAGGAAAATCGACACTATTAAGTCTAGTTTCCCACACCTGGCCAGCTAATGAGAAAACCACCAAAAAGAGGTAAAAGATAGAAGGTATTTTTCTATTAGAAATAGTGATTCCTTTTTAATATCCTGAAAGCACTCAAATCGTGGCCTCCCAGTTTCTTTCTTTCCATATATGTAGAAACATTGAGTGGCAGCTCCCTATTCTACAAAGAAAGCACTTTCATTTTCTATCCCCTTCCCACAATACCTTTCCCCACCCCATGTAATTAACCAGCAAACACCATAGATCACGTGGGGCGCTGGGGGCGGAGGTGCAGAATCAACCTATTGAGAAACCATTCGAAACCATTCAGCAATAATTTTGCAGGCAGCTTTTGACAACATTCTACTGGCATTCTTTGGCAAATCTACTTTTTTTCAGACTGTCTACTACAAAGAAGAAACATGTAACAGTATTCACCTTTGTAAAATTCTCACTTCCACCTCAGGCCTTTTAAGAGTCACAGTCCTAGGTGATTAAATTAGCATCCAAAAAAAGGGTACTTACTCATTTTTTTAAAATTGGCAGGCTAGGAAAATTATCTATGAGAACTGTTAGAATACAACAATAGGTTTCCCCTAGTTTTACGTTGTTTCTCCAACCCAAAGATGGACTAGCAGATAGATGATTAAAGAAATCATTTGGCCATTTTATCCCAGGGCAAGGTTTCATCAACAAACTTAGAGTATACTCGGTCCTGCTTGATACTGAGTTCGCCTAGGTTGATATGCTGAGTTTTTCTGACCTGGTGACATTTTGTCAGGAGAGTTCAGGGGAAAAAAATCTTTAAGAATCATTCATTTCCAGGGATAAACTCTGAAATATATACCTGCTTTCGGTGCCTATGTAAGCAAGACAATATCAAAACTTTTTGTGTGTGAAAGTAAACAGAACTAAGTTTTGTCAGCATTTAATGTACATTTTTATGTCTCTTTTGCCCAAAGACAGATGTGAGCTTTAATACCATTTGTCCATATAAGGAAACAAATTGAGCTTCCAATCTATCCAGGAACTTACTTCATTCTTTTGTTATTTTAGTGGCTCTGTTTGGATTTAAGATGCAAGACAAAATTAAGAGTATACAAATGACAGTGATATTATTGCAGTCACCTTAAGATTTGTCCCTTTAAAGTCATCTTATGTTCCAACTCAAAATGCTTTAACTTCATAAATTCATTTTATAGCTAAAGAATTTTTCTAAATCTTGCCCAGTGTTTATATATGAACTTTATTCAAACCTAGTGTGAGACATTTTCTCAGTTAGCAATTAAGCATCTAGATTTTTTATTATTAGGTTGGAAAAAATATATTGTGTTACATAAAATCACAGTGAAATTGTTAGGAAAAGCACTAGACTCGAAGATAAGATACTCAAGACCTAGTTTCTATATTTATCATGATGAATCTTTGGAGTCCAGAATACATGAAATGAAAGTGTTTTGTCAGATGATTACCAAGTTTGTGTCTCCTTCTTCCTGTAGTCCTATGACCTATTTGGATTTCACTTTCCTAATTGGTACAATGGCAATTATAACAAAACCAAATAAATTCTAGGTTGATTTCCAATAATAGAATTATAGTTACATGGTCATTCATGGATATTGTCAAGGCATAGAAGACTACAAGTTCCCTAAGATATGACAGAGCCTCAGAGGTGAAGAACAGAATCAGAAAAGTCACCTTCTGAACTGACACTAAGATAACAACACAAAGCAGATGAGATCCAGCATCTATACAATAACTCATCCTTTGAGGTAGTTTTCAAATGTGGTGTTTTCATTGAGAATCAGTAACTCAACTGGTATAAAATAGATGTAATCTCATCTGACATGTGAGAGAATTCTAAATCAACAGAAGGTAACTGGTGACTAAAAAAATCAAGAGTTATTTATGTTTACAGTACTATCTAGGGAAGAGGATATCTAATTTTGAAAGCCAGTGACAGATATTAAGAAAGATAAATCTGGATTCCACTAACATTAATTGAACACCTGTGTACCATTCATTGTGTTTGGATCTTTCATGTGTTAACTCATTTAATCCTCAAAAAATCCTATAAGATAAATATTATCCCAATTTTACAGGTAAGGCTCAAAGAAGTCCAGGGACTATAAAGGATCAAACAGCTGGAATTCATGCCCCTTGTTCTCTGACCCCAAATTTCAATGCTTTTGTACTCCCCCTTACTGACTTTTGGGAGAATGGAGAGGTAAAAAACATTTTTTTTCTAACTACCCTAGGCATAAAAAATAACAATTTCTCTTTGTTACAAGTTGATGCTTATAAACAATTTATGTTCCAGTGTTGGAACAATTGCAAATGACATCCCCCCCCCCCTTTCTCTCTGTCTCTCTCTCTCACACACACATACATGCATATACATATACACATACACACACTTGAATTTTTCAAATTTCTGCCTCCTTGGCTTTGTATAATTTTCCCATAAAGATTACATGGTTTGAAAGGTTTTTGATGACAAAGAAGTTACATTAAGTAATCTGTGCTCAGTTATAAAATCTCAGTTTTACCCAACAATCCAAAATCCATAAGGGCTCAGATTAATATTATGAAATCACATAAACCACTCCCATGACTATAATGCTAATAAGCAATCACTATGAATAAAGGTTCAGATATTTAAGTACTGTTTACTGCTACATGTCCCTTCATTTTGGCTGTCACACAGTATCTTGTCAAATTTGGTCAAATGATGACTGAGCTATGTTCAATTCAGAAACTGATATGTGGCTCTATAATGGTATATGCTGGGGAGCAGATGTACCTCAAGTGGTTGAGTGCCTGCTTCCCATGTACAAGGTCCTGAGTTCAATCTCTGATACCTCCTAAAAAAAAAAATAGCATATGCTATAGCAATTACGTCCCCAAATTCCTGTGATTTCAACATTGGAATGTCTGAGCAACACAAGATAATTTGATATAAGTTTGGCCAAAGGAAATGAAATGTATTGTGTTTTTTAACCTCTTTCCTTAATCCAAGGACACATGAGTTACATCTGCAGAACTATTTTACACAGACTGTGTGTCTCCTTTTTCTACTTTCTTGGACTCCAGAGGTCTAGAGATTTCACGTAGAGAACCATTAGGCTAGCTAACTTCCTGTTTTAAAGTTAATACATTGGCATTCTGTTCAAAAGTCATTATTCTGGTTTTAAATTAGGCATGTGCACTTAATTAGCACGTTAGTTGTTCATATATATATATATATATATATATATTTGGTCTTACATCAAATCCAATGTCTGTACTTAACAAAGTCAAACTGTTCAAAACGAGATTGTTGAGGTACACATTGATGATTTAACTTTGACAGACTCTCTCGATGATTCTTTGTAGGTAATACATTGAACGCTTCAATATCTCCATATCAAAATCACTTACACTATTTTCTGATTCAGCAGTTTCATTTCCAGTTATTTATTCTAAAGAATAAATGAATCATTGAAAATAACTGAAAATACCTGATTGCCAACAAGGATTTGTTTAAAATATATTACATTAAATTGTTAGACAAACATTTGAGCAGTATTCTGTGCTAGGTAGCAAAGATTGAGTAATGAATGGGACAGACACGGTCACTGCATTCATGACGTTGGAGAGTTGTATGTTCTGGTGACACTTACTAAGGAGCAAACTACCCCTAAACGTGGTGACTTAAAATAACAGCCACTGTATTATGCTCACCGATTCTGCAGGTGAGAGATTTAGGCAGGGCCCAGCAAAGATGGTTTATCTCTTCTTCTGATGTCTGGCCTCAACTGGGGAAGACTAGAAAGCCTGAGGTGACTGGCAAACTGAGGCTAGAATCGTCTAGAGGCTCCTTGACATGTCTGGGCCTGGGATGAATAAAAGACTAGGGCTGTCAAGCAGAGCACCCACATGTGCCCTTTCCATGTGATGTCGCTTCCTTGCAGGAAGGCAGCCTCAGGGGGGTCAGACTTCTTATATGGCACCTCACGACTCTTAAGTGTGAGTTTTCCAGCGAGCAAGACAGAAGTTGCATCCCTATGACCTAGCTTCAGAAATCCCATTGGCAGTAACAAGCCTATCTAAGGTCAAGGGGAGAGGAATTAAATTCCTCCTCTTGGTGTGGAGCATGGCAAGGTCACTTTGTGGATGCAGGTATTGCTGCCACCTTTAGAATATGCAATCTGTCACCATGTAGTTGTGATAGCAGTGGTAGGAATGTTACTCATATTTTAAAGTTATTTATAATGATAGCTAACATTTGTTGAGTCCTCACTTTGAGTTCCAGGGATTATTCTAATATTTTTACAGGTATTAACTCATTTAATCATCAAAGCAGCCTCGGGAGGGAGTATTATCACTGCTCTCTTACAAATAAAGAAATTATTACAACCTTTAAATTTAAAGATCACACTGGCAGTGGAAGAGTGTAGTTTTGAATTCAGGCAATCTAGTTTCAGAGCTGCATTTGCAATGGTTAACAGCAATTATTCCTGAGAAATTATATTCTGAGGTATTTTCATTCCTGTTTCTCTTTGCTTATTATTTCTAAAAACGGAGATAGAGGAGAATAAAAGTGGAATGTTTCCTTAAGACTGCTCTTGTACTCTCATAGGTTTCCAGAGGCAAGGTTTTCCAAATTGGCCAGATCAGAAGAATGATCTGAGGCATTTGTTATGAATACAGACTTGGGATCCCATCCCAGGCCTACTGGCTCAGAATCTTCAGGGAAGTGACCTGGGTAATTGTATTTTTAACAAGTCCTTATAATCAAGTAAAGTTAGGAATCACTTCTATATAATGTATTATGTTTGGTCTCTCAAATCTGTGTGACTTTTCTTTTTCTTTCTTTCCTGCAGCTGTCCTAAACCACTCAAATAAAAGAAACCACTCAACCGTATAACCAGTGCCTTTACGTAATAAGGAAGTACTTGCCTCTAAAAGGCTGGTCAACATTTGCGAGCTAAAGGAGTCCTAGAGTCCTAAAACAGGACTTAGCACCTTAGAGCTGTAATAACTTCTGTAGTGTTTTCAGATGAGACATGATACAATTCTCCACCTGTGGTAACAGAGCAGGATAATCAAATACTAGTAGACTGTACAGGTCCAAGGGAGTAGTTTCCTCCTGCTTAAAAAATAACTTTGAATAGAATCTTTCATCCAGACTTATGATTAAAAACAGAAGTGAAAATACAAATTGGTTGTATAATTTCATTTTCCAAACTTTAAAAAAACATCTATTTTTATCTAAAAGCATAAAATGTACAACATTTACTAAGATTGGGGGGAAAAATGGTGAAATGAATTCAATGGCCACTCAAGGATATAATTTATCTTAAAGGTGTCTTTTGGTGTAAGCATGTGTAAATCCATAACTAAATAATCACAATTTAAAATAATCTTAATAGCATAATTTATTGCATGCCGGAAATTTTGTTAATGTGTTACATGCATTGTTCATTCACTTGTCACAACACTCTTCTCAGCTATCCTCATTGTTTTACAGATGAGGATACTGGAGCTTAGACTACTATAGTAATTTGCCCAAGGTTACACAACTAGGGTGTGTCAGACCTAGAATTTGACAAAGTATAGAAATAAATCCTTAAATGGTGCAATAGTGGCCTTCATGCTAATCAAGGCCCATAAATTCATTAATATCCTATAATAAGCATACGCACAATATTTTATACCATGGAATTTAAGGTCAAACCTATTTTATTAAGTCATCATATTCTCTATAGGAAAGAAGGACTAAAAACCATTATCAAAACCCATTATTGGTGGCAGACTTGGCCCAGTGGTTAGGGCGTCCGTCTACCACATGGGAGGTCCGCGGTTCAAACCCCGGGCCTCGTTGGCCCGTGTGGAACTGGCCCATGCACAGTGCTGATGCGCACAAGGAGTGCCGTGCCACGCAGGGGTGTCCCCCGCATAGGGGAGCCCCATGCACAAGGAGTGTGCCCGTAAGGAGAGCCGCCCAGCGCGAAAGAAAGTGCAGCCTGCCCAGGAATGGCGCCGCACACACAGAGAGCTGACACAACAAAATAATGCAATAAAATGAGACACAGATTCCCGGTGCCGCTGACAACAATGGAAACGGACAAAGAAGATGCAGCAAATAGATACAGAGAACAGACAACTGGGATGGGGGTGGAAGGGGAGAAAAATAAATAAATAAATCTTTTTAAAAAAAAACCATTATTAGAATATTATACAGAAAGTGGATGTGGCTCAAGTGATAAGGCCTCTACCAAAGGGAGGATCAGGGTTCGATCTCTGGGGCCTCCTGGTGAAAAAGAAGAAGAGAAAGTGTGCCTGCATGGTGAACCAGGGCCCACACGGTAAGCAAAGTGCCCACATGAGTGCCTGTGCGGAGAGCCAGTGCCCATGTGGTGAGCCAAGTGCCTGCGTGGTGAGCCAGTGCCCACATGGCAAGGCAGTGCCCATGCGGCGAGCCAAGTGCCTGTGCGAGTGCCGGCATGGTGAGCTGAGTGCCCGCATGAGTGTCCACGCGGCGAGCCAGTGCCTGCATGGCAAGTCGAGTGCCCACGCAGTGAGCCAGTACCTGCGCAAGTGAGTCATGCAGCAAGATGATGAAGCAACAAAAGAGAGACAAAGGGGAGAGTCAAGGTCCCAGGATTGAATACTGGTGAATCCTAAAGGAGAAAGATGAGAAGACAGAAAGAGAAATAGATACAGAAGATCACACAGCGAATGGATGCAGACAGCAAAAACAGTAGGGTGGGGGTGGAGGAGGGGGAGGGGGAAGGGCAGTGGGAGGGAGAGGGGTAGAAAAAATAAATCTTAAAAATATATATATATATATTATACAAAAGATCCATTGGCTAGGGGCAGGGAATACTTGAGAAGTAGTTATTGGAAAGGCCTTTGGCAAATTTTATACAAGTAATTTAATTCATAATAGCCATTGTTTAAGTAATATACAGTATATTTAAATACGATTTATAGTTTAGTTTGGAAGGGTAGAGCATACATGAATAGTCACATAACAATAAGAAAGATAATAATTTATTCCTATTTATTTAGCAAACACCTTTCCTCTAGAAAAGAAAAGAAAATGCCATTTTATAGAGAAAGTGGGCATAGCCTTAATACTAGGCCATTACTGTAACACTCTTCATTGCATTATAGGAATCAGGACTTGATCCAGAGAGGATCAAGATTTCACCCATAAGGTGATTCTGAAGCATAAACCTCAAAGACAATGTTATAATGAGACTCCAAAATATTTAAAATCCAAATCCTTTAAAAAGTCACTTGGGAATCATTAAAAGATTTACTTGAGCTCTCTTTCTACCTACTTTAGAAGGGTTAAATGTCTAAATTCCCTCTTTGCCTCTTCTCTGCATTTCCATAATTTTCTTAGGCTGGATTTTAAAGCAGACTGATCATTCCATTGTCAAATTCCCAATTACGGAAAAATGAAGCACTGGCCTGGTCTAGAGCCTGAGTAACCATATGCTACAGGTGAAAGTGTTTTAAAACTTTGGTTTTTCAAACTTCCTGTGCCTACGCTGGAAGACTCCTGTGCTGAAAGTAGGAGTAAGCACACTGGGCTTGGAGACCAGTCCTGCTACGTTTCCAAGCAAGTTCTCTTGCTTGAAGCTGTGGCTCTAGAATTGGGGGTGTCACCTGCCCTATTCAGTTCTCAGGGTGTGTGTGAAGATCATGCACCACAATGAATGAGAGAATGCGCGCTGTGAACCAGAAAGCACTAGATGGGCAAAAAAAATTACTGTAGTCTGGAAGCAAAATCCTTCTCATCCCGAAAAAAGTCTGGGAAACCCAAGCCCATTTACCCATTTCTCTTCATTAGTATTATCAGGACTGTATCCCTACTTAAGGGCTGTTGGTGCCGTTTCTCCTGCCAGCATGTTTAAGTCTGCAGGACAAATATAAATGGATACAAAGAAGGATTCCTGGCCGTGGTCTGATATAAATGCAAATGTGTTCTATTCGTGATGATTTATACATCATCAAGACACCCACATATTTCCTTATAAGAAGGGTTATTCATGTGCTATTAAAATTACATGAATACTCTAGTAGCCTGCATCACTCTTCTCTGAGCTGCAGAGAGCTCCACCAAGTCACATTCGGCAGTGCTGATTTAACACCTCATAAAAGCCTAGCTCTTTAGAGGAGTGCTCTGGTCTTCAGGCTAGGGACTGGGAGAAAAGAGTTTGAAATAGGTTAGCTAGCCAAATTTTTTTTAACCTAAAAGCTTGTCCCAGAGCATGACACAACAGACTTTAAAATGTTCAGAAAGAACTTTTAGTACTTTGTCAGTGCACCAAGGAGAAGACGTTTCTCCATAAACTACATTTTAGTTTCATGTTCTTTCTATATGTTTTACAAAACTATAGGGCAGTATTTTCGATTGCTGGATTTTCTTAAAAAATTTAAAATATACCTACCCTGAAAGTAGACTAATATACTATAGAATTAATAACTTTTCTCTATTAGCAATATTATATTTTCAAAACAGTTTTCTATATTAAGTAAATAAGACAACTCTGAATGATATTTAGGCCCCAGAGAAACTCTGAAACCCTGTATTAGGTAATGAAAGTATACCTTCCAGATTATACTTTGGGTAAACCAAAAAAAACTAAGAGTTTCATTATATTAATAAGTAAGTAAAACCCACACTTAAATGCAGTTGGTAATCTGAAAGTTTTCCCAAAAACATATTTCCTTGAGGACACCTTCCAAAGGTCAGAGGAACAAGAAAATAACTGAAATGTCTTTCCATTCAATCTTATATTCTGGTTCTTTACGAACAGGAGTAGTCAATACACCAAAGTAACTGAATTTTTACATTAGCAACATTTAAGAAATGCTTTTATATTTCCCATTTTTTAGAACCTAAGAACAAAGTCTCATCCCAGCTCTTAGCTCCATTATGTGTCCACTCCTCTTGCTGGAGAGACGCTCCTCTTGACCTGGAGACCAGCTGGAAGGCAGCAAGGCTGGAGGGGAGTTTTAAGGAAGAAGGAGCCTTAGCCAGAGGGCCAGAAGCTCGCACTAAGGGAAATCAGGAAGATCATGGTTGCCTATAGGCATTTTGACTCTTTAATACTGTCATAAATTCTCCTAATTCACCTCTCTCGCAGTCTCTCAAGTCAGAAATATACAATATACCCTTAGTATCTGCAGACAGAAAGGGCTCTAGTCTCAACATTACCAACTTAAATGTACAGTCTTAGATACATTAACATTCCTGATTCTTAGATACTTGTCTTTAAAAGGGGAGGATTGGTTCTTCCCAACTCTAATACCCATGGCTATCTCAGGGAGCTAAAAACACATGAATTACTCAGGTGAGAGCATCTAAAATGTTGCTTTCAGGGGAGTGGATGTGGCTCAGGCCGTTGGGCATTCCCTCTCCTGTGGGAGGTCCTGGTTCAGTTCCCGGTGCCTCCTGGAGAAGGCGAGCTAACAATGAGCAGACAGACAAGCAAACCATCAGGGGAGGGGGATAAATAAAGCAAAATTAAAGTAAATAAATAAATCTTTTTTAAAAATGTTGCTTAGGGGAAGGAGGGAGGGAGGGAAGGAAGGAGAAAAGAAGGACATTAGATAGATAGATACTCTGTGCGGAGGATCTTTTAAAAAAATAAATTAGTAAGCATTTGAGAATTTCTACTGGAATAAGAAAATAAAATCAGTGAGATAAGAATGAAGAACTTTGGTGGCTGAGCAATAAATATGACCTCTCCTTGATAACCTTAAGAACCACAGTATACACTCAATTCTACTGTTCCAAACAGCCGGGGGCCTGGAGCAGGGAAGATAGATTTCTTAGTTTGAGCCATATAAAATTACCAATATTTGACCGTGTTGATATGCAGTAATAATTTTAATAACTTAAAGCCCCAAACACAAGAATATTTGGATTAAGGGTGAAAATTTGAACTAATAAACTATTCTTCCACCACTAAAAGTAAACCAAGTTGTTTAAGTTTTCAAAATGAACAGTAGCATTAAAAACATTTTCAGTGTCATACTTTCCTTTCATTTTTGGTTTTTAGTGAGACCCATAATGACATCTTTGAGTGGTTCTTTTATGATGGAATTTCCTACCTTTTACTCTCAGTGGCATGAAATCACAGAGTGCCTCTAAATTTCATTTGGGTCGCAGAGCACAAACAGGTTCTTATAATGCTCAAATTATCTCTGTCAGGAGGGAGAGGCAAATCACACTTAGAAATACTACACATTATCAATAAAAGAAAAACCAAAAAACTCTCAGCAGGTAATGAAACAGGTTAACTAGAACATTGCTTGTGTAATTGTTTATCTGGTGCTCAGAAAGAGGTAATTTGTTGTGTACAGGCAAGCACCTCCAGTCCTCCAAAACTTCTGATTATCCAGTTCCATCCCCTGTGCCAATAGCATATTTTTCTCCCAGCTCTGCATTCCCAGCACACATTGTGCCTACTTCCTTCTATCATATCACCTGACACACTAGTAACTTGTTTCCTTCTGCCTCCTCCACTGAACTTGAGAGTATCTGATGCAGGAAAAAAGTCTGGTCCATCTTTGTATCGGAATCCCAATGCCTGACACATGGTAGGTGCCCAATAATTTAAGGATTAAAGGTCTCATTTATTACCATGGAAACAGGACTGGAAAACATAGACTGATTCAAAAATTTTCCTAGAAATAGAACCAACAGAGGGAATAAGGACCATGAAAAAGCCAAGGATAGCTCAGATTTCTAGCTAGGTAAGGCAAAAATTTAAGAATAGTTCAGAGGCAGGGACATAGTTCAGACAAGTTGAGTTGAAGTGTTGGGAAGCCAACCAGAGGAAAAATAACCAGCAAGAAGATGGAATAATCAGTCTGGCCCTTGGAAGGGAACTTAAGTCAACAAGGCACAGATTTTTGGCATCTCCCATGGAGAAGTCACTGTTGAATCTGAAGTTAGATCACCTAGGGAGAGAGCAGAGGATGAGAAGAGAGAGTTGAGCACTAAAATGTAGGAACGCCTGTGTTTGACTCAGGCTGAGTAAGAGAAATAGCCAGGAGGAGCTTGGAGAGCACAGATTGACATTGCATAATGAAAATGAGGGATATTCCATATTCCCTCCATATGGAGGGAATAAAAGGACCCAGAGAAGGTCATTAGAATCAAGTTATAGGAGGGGGTTGGTGATGCTAAGGGGTCTTATTTCAGTAGCAAAGAGCAGGAAGACACATTGCAGTGAATTAAGGAATGAGAGTGATTTGCAGAACTCAAGCTTAAAGGCAAAGGCATAGGGATGTGAACAGATTGTTGAAAAGTTAGGGCCACACAGAGGCTTTTTCCAGGAGGAAGACGTGGGCATGTTTGTTAGGCTAAGGGGAAGAAGGTATCAAAGGGAAGACCATATCCTTTACTTTGATTTTTAATGTCTAGCTCAATTTTATGTAGTAGCTTAAAAGGTGTTTTAGTGGATGTATAATGACGTCAGCTTCTAATTTAGACTTTTTAAAAAAAATCTAAGAACATTTGCAAAGAAACTTTCAAGTGCATATACTTCCTTAGTTTAAAGTGTCACAGTATTGGAAGAATGAAAATCCACCAGCTGATTTTAACTAATTGCTGAATTGGTGATCTAGCAATAGAATCAAATTAATCACACACGATTTCACTACCACTCACCAGTGACCTGGGAGTTTGTCATTTGATAGCTCTGAATTTTTCAAAAGCCAACAAGCTCCTGTATTTGTTCCTTTTGGCAGGGCCTATATTGAGTACAGTGTTTAATACAAGAACTCTGGAATCCGCCTTCCTGGGTTCTTATCCTAGCCCTGCCATTTACTAGCTGTGTTATAACTCTATGCCCAAGTTTCCTTATGAATAAAAGAGTGCTATTAAAAGTATCTACCTTATAGGGTTATTACGAAGATAAAATCGGTTTATATATATATATATATATATATATATGTATAAAATTTAGAACAATATCTGACAGATAGTAAATGCTATAAAAATTAGCAATTGCTGTTGTTTCCCACACGTCAGCACTATTACATGCATAAATTCGGTTTTTATGATCATCTTGGGTTCCATTCTCTCCCATTTGTGCAGGCCCCCTTAACTAGAAAATGCACTTATTTTTCCAGGCGCAATAAAGGATTTATCCCCTTAGCCTACAGAGTGGCTCTCCTTCTGAACTATTGGCAAAACCAGAATCTAGACAGTATTAGAGATATTCCCTGCGTCTATGAAAGAGTTTTTCACCTTCAAAATAAGATAGGCCATGTGGGAATTGAAACTTGGCCTCAACTGTGCCATGTTTCCAACTGGCTCTGCTAACCAAACAAGGCACCTTGCAAATTTTGAACTCTCTGAAAAATGTCAACTTGTCAAAATCACTGGGAAAGAGTGATAAGAATTACTGAAGTTAGCCATTATTTCCATTAGACCAAGAATTAGACCAATTTAAGTACCAAGAAATCTAGTCCTGTCCTACAAAATTTATCTTAGCTTTATACTGGCATGTGGATGACATTCAATAAATGCTTTCTGGGTTGACTGATCACTGAGGTTAAATTCCTAAACCCATATAACAAAATAGTAACCTGCCTAAAGATCAAAATAACAGTAAGTAGAAGGTATGTCAGTATTTTATATGGCTTTGCCTGGCCAGTTAAGAACCAGGTGTTCAAAGCTTTAACTATTTATATATATATAGTTTAGGACAGATTTTTATGTATGCTTCCCTGAAGGTAAATTACTTAGCCTGTGGAGTCAACTTTATAGCCCCTTTCTGCTTTCACCTTAATGGATAACATCCGTCCACAAATTTGTAACATCAGTGAGCTCAAATAATGACTGGTGAGAATTCCATTCCTATTGAAAGGTTAAGACATTTTAAACTTCATTTCTGAGTATGGCTTAATCTAAAAGATAATCAACCTCAACCTAGAGATTTAACAAAAATATGAAAGAATAGCTCTGAGGCCAACCTATATTCTACTAAAGACTCTAAGGGAAAGTAAAGAGGTCTTGTTACTGGACCCAGCATGGAGAGGCAGCTACTCAACAGAACTGCTGGTGGAAATTTGCACCAGCCACTAGGGAGAAAAAGTTTCTCAGTCAGCCTCCCGTACCACTGCTGAAGGAATAAAGACCATAATCCTTAACATTTTTGTTTTCCTAAGACCTATAGATCAATCCTTTTGGTAAACACCAAAACTAAGATCTGGACTTCATCAGTGTTCCAATTCAGGCAATTTTTCTTCCATGGTCTCCTTTGTAAGGATGATGGTGAATCATTCACAAGAACTTTATGAAAATTCTACAGACCTCAGTTCTCTTAATCATCAAACGGTATCTTCTTTGTCCCCACCTGTATTTTATCAATAGCACCTGAAGGTACAGACAGTAGTTTTTTTAAACAAAGGAGTAAGACATTTTCCCCTTGGATCTTATGTAGAAAAAGTTATATTATCATTTTTAAAAAGATGGGGGAGGCATAAGTCAAAGAAGACAGATAGGTACAAAAGATAAACACTGTATAGACTCACCAAAACAATTGAGGTATTCAAGAAACTTGAAATCAATAGGCTTCCATTGAGCAGTGAGATGGCATATAATGAGCTCTTTAGTCCCCAGGCTTGGAGGCACTACATGGAATGTGGCTCTCAATCACAGATCTGATTGATATTCAATTTCTTCTCTCCTTTTTTGTTCCTAAATTACTTGATAGGGCCTATAGTTTTTATCTTCTGTTTTCACTCTCAAATAGATATGTGTGGTAGACTGAATCATGTACCCCAGTTTGGACATGTTCTTGGTCTTGGTCTGCTTCCTGGTGGGTGAGGACCCATTGTAAATAACTTCTTGTCAAGATGTTACTCCAGTTAAGGTGTGGCCCAAGTCATCAGGCTTTAATCTGGATTAACTGGCTTCCTTTATAAGCAGAATGAAAGTCAGACAGAGAGAGAAGCCACTGGAAGAAGCCCGAGGTTAACAGAAGCCGGAGGAGAAAGGAGAAGACATGCCAGGTACCTTGCCATATGACAGAAAAGTCAAGGATCACTGGCAGCCAGACTCAGAATGCCACAGTCTTCAGGGTGAGAGCATTGCCTTGAAGACACCTTGGTTTTGGACTTATCCTAGCCTCAGAACCATGAGCTAATAAATTTCCATTGTTTAAGACAATCCATTGTGTTGGTAGTTGCTATGTTTTAATTGCAAAACATGATCTGAGACTTTAAAAGGTATTCAAAGAAGTTGTTTCCAGATATGTGATTCAACCTAAGTTTCACCATAAAAAGGCTAATTTCTCTCGTATTTTACAATTTCTTTCATTCATAAAAATCATCTTCTTTTCCCAGGTTCTCATGTTATTATTCCCTAACAAGTGCTTTCCTATCCTTGCTAAGTTTTGCTGATTTTTACACCTTTAAAACCCTGATCATCCTTCAAACATCTGATTAGTTACTATATACAGGCCTCATGGCAGGTGCTGGAAAATCAATACAACCTCACCACCATCTTAGCCTTCATGGAACTCATTTCTTCCCACCCAGATGATGTGTTAACCTCATCATTTATAACCTGAGTCATTCTACTTTGCTTCTTTATCTCTTTGGGGGCTCCCACAGCCTCTCCCATAGGTGTCTATTTTAGAATTTCTTTCCTCCTTCCAAAAATGCTTTGACCCTCACACAATTGTAGGTCAAATTGTCCTGTGTCTCTATGATACCACATCTTCCTCTTGGAAGAGCTATTTCTCTCCACATTGTTACATTTGACCATCAGCTTCCTGTTGCAGTCCTTTAAGTTTCTCGGTAGTCTGTAAATGGCCTCTTTATACCTATGTTCCAGAAACATTTCAGTTTCCATTTTTGTGTATTCATGCTTTGCTTATTCCCTTTTTAAAAATTTCTGCCTGTTTCCCCACATCCCATGTTCTCTGCAATTCTTTTGATGCTTAATTATCCTTCACTTCTTCTGCATACAAGATTTTGGCATGTGAAAACTTGAACTTTGATATGGATAATTTATTCTTATTATAAACCTTGAGGATCAGAAGGGGGAAAGCTATAAAAATATTAAATATTTTGAAAGAAAAATAAGTTTTTTACAGCACCTACCAACTTGAGAATTCTCAAACCTGTAAACTTATTTAGTTCATACATTCAATACCTCATCTGTCCATCCTCCCAACCAACAGCAAACCATGCTGCCAAAAGACTTTTAGGGGGAAAAAATGCCAAGCATTTCCATTATTATAAAATCAAGTGTAACCAAGAGGCACTTCAGTTTGATTCAGTGCCAAGTTGTATCACTCCCAGCTCAAAGCAGATGTATCTGCTTATTGGAGAGGCCCTTCCATTAGCCCACTTTGGGAGCATCTGGACCAGACCCAGGCTACCCTGAATTCCAAGGGATATCCTGAGGAGTAGCTCTCAATCCTGATCTTCAGGATCACAAGGTATCATTTGGTGCTTCAGGTCTAGCTGTTAAAACCCACAACATGCCTGCCTTCTGAACATTCCAGAAACCTCAGGATTACTGCCAGTTGGTATGAGTGACAGGCCTTCTCTGTGTTCCTCTCTCTCCATCTCTCCCTACTCTCCACTTTTCTCAGAATCCCCAATCTCTCCCACCTCTTTACCCCTAAACCTTCGCAGGAATGGTGAACTTGACTGATACAAACTGAATGTGAGGAGTTCAAACAGTAAACAGAACAGTACTACTACTGAAATAAATTCACTCTTATGAACTGGTTACCAATTCAAAATGTTAACACTACGAGATATATTTAGATGTGTTTATCTAAAATAAACACATTTTAATGGTCCGCTCCACACCAATCCTCATACTATGTACTACATGGGAACCACAAAAGACGTACCTATGCCACAACTTGCATTCTTCATTTTGCCCATTCCCACTCCCTGGCATTCATCTAATCTGAAATGCTGGAATTCCACAAAAAAAAAATTAACTGAAAGGTCATGGGCAGGGCCACCTACATTACATGTATAGTTCACTGATAGTTTGCTGACTCACTTGTGAGTTCAGTTATTCCAGCACATTCCAGAGTATATATGCAATATATAGTTAATCATCTAGGAAGTGTTTGCCTTAAGTTAAAATTAGACTTAGGGGCTTGACCGATATGTAATTTTTCCTAAGGAACCAGCACCCATTCAAACTGGCATTCCATTGTTTCTACACCCTTATTTAATTAGGGGGACTTCCAGTCAATGATTGTATGACTAGAAAACAAAGATCATATGACCAATGCTCAGGCATTTGATAGACATTGCACTTCAACCCACCTAAAAATTCTGTTTAATTGTTAATGCCATTATAAAATTTATTACTATTGGTGGAAATGACCTCCATAAATTTCTTGAGGTTTGACTAATTGAAATATATGACTGGGGTATCATATCTGTAATGTATTTGACTCAAGAAGAGTGACTGTGTTTTGTATCAAACTGGATTTGGCAGAGCACACAGGATTTACAAATCTCTGGTGTCGGAGTTGTGCTAAAACACCATTTGTTTGGGAAAGATTTGAAGAACACAAGCGAGTAAGAAAGAGTAGGTCCAGATGTTCTGCTTAAACCCAGGTGGGGCTCACTTGGCCTCTTTTGTGATGAGGGATTTACCAGAGTGCAGGAAGCAGCACCTGTATGAGATTACACACAGATTTAAACTCTCTACAAAGTTGACTGCCTTCTGTCTGAGCTCCTTCTAATTGCAGTGGCTTGGACAGATCTCAGGTAGAATTGGCCTAACATAAACACTTTGCTACTGCTTGAATTTTTTGAAAAATAAAAGAGCTCAGTTGTAGTTTGATCTTCTTAAATAAGAAAGATCCATTGCCAATATGATGGAATCAAAGTCCAGCGTACTGAAACGACTAACGTTTACCAAAATGATCATTAGCCCAGGGCATTTTACTGCTAGTATATTCTTTCTCTCAAAAAAAAAGGGACAAACATAATTCCTATACAAATTCAATACCTGAATCGGGGCAATACTGGAGAAAAAAAAGTGGACCACTAAGCATCCCCAATGCCATATTGGTACTCAACAGATTTTTGCTGTAAATCGGTTTGGTGTGTGTGGATGACTTTTGGCTGCCTTATTAAAGGAAAATTCTTCTAGTAAAAATACACAGCACCCTTTTTTATATAGTAAACAGATGTCAGTCCCTCATTGTAAAGTATTTTTGATTCAGTAGATGTCAAATATTACTTTAACAGACAGTTCCTGTCTACAAAGAATACTTAACATTTGTAAGATGAAATAGTGGCTTAAAAGTGTTTTGATTTTTTTAACAGCTAAAGAAGTAGCATTAAAACTAATTGGCTTTGAAAATCAGGTATTAGTACTTTAATTTAATGATGATCCCTATGCATTAAAATTTCTCTGGTGCATAATTTTGCAGGGGTAGAAATCCTGTGGTTAAAAGTGTTTGTGCTACAAAGCCCTTCCCCCATAAGTCTGTTGAGATTTCATAAATTACCAATTTCTCTTGTTATTACAGGATGACATGAATGACAGAAAATACAAGAAAGTATAGTGTAGATTACCAAAGAAAGTTGGATCTTTCTATGTAGAGCTATTTTCTAAGGCCGAAAGCATGTGCTAAGGACAGCAAAGGAAATAAACTTTTCATTAATTAACATCCTATCACTAGATATTTTTGATAGAGTACACATGTCTATGAACATTGTGTATAAAGAATTTCTTCTAACTCAGTGGCAGTTGCTTCATACTAAAAGTTTTTATTTCAAGTGGAATGACACAAACCTGGATGGTTGCATATTCTTTCTAATGGTCTCAAAAAGCACCTTGCTAGCAAAACCCCCAAAGCCAAACTCTTTGCAACTTCTCATGTCCTTCTTACAACATCAAACTCCCACGCCTTTTGTTTACTATTCTACAATGGACAAAGTGGGCCACATCATTTTTTTTTTATTATTTATTTACTTCCCCCCTTGCAGCTTGTTTCATTCTTTGCTGTCTCTTCTCTGTGAGGTTTTTTGTTTTGTTTCTGTATTTGCTTGTCTCCCTTTGCTGTGTCATCTTGCTGTGCCAGCTCTCCGCAGCACATGGGCCAGCCTGCCTTCACAAGGAGGCCCCGGAATGCAAACCCCTGGCCTCCCATATGGTAGATGGGAGCCCAACTGATTGAGCCACAGCTGCTTCCCTGGCACATCTTAACTCCTACGACAGAGCTGAGGCTAGGCAGGGAAGAAACCTGCCTGCCACTGGTAAATGTGGACCTAAGACTTAAGGTTTTAAATGGAGAGCAGTGGAAATATCTTTACTAGTTGCCAGCAAGGAATGTTCTTGAGCCATCCTACATTTTGTAAAAATGCAAGTATAAGCTGTGTAAGCATTTGATATCTCTCACAGTTGTTGAATATATTCTTTCCTCAAGGCCAGCCTATTTAGGGAGAATACTGTAGCCTGTTAAAGTTTAGCAATAGGAACTAAATTAAATGCTTTGTGACTAAGTGATTTCAACTGAGATGTTTAGGCTTCCTTTGGAGATTATTCTGGATGAACACTAAAATGAGAAGATGTTTTTCTTATTATGCCTGGAAGCTTAACTCAGACAGTGCTGCTATTGGATCCATGAAAACCCCAAGTCACAGAATGAGCCATGACCCAAATTCACCACAAGGCTTCACTGGCATGAAGAATGGATGTGGGGAGTGGGGGGTGGGTATGAGGGCAGAACCATCTCCAGTCAGGGAAAGCAAAGCTAGGCTTGTCTGCCTAACAGTGGGATAGTAATCTCGTATTTGACTATACATACACAGAGGCAGCATGCTCTTATAAAGTATAAAATACCATTAAAGTCAAGTCTTTCTCTTAATCACAAAGTAGCTGAGTCTGGAGAGCACATCAGTCATTTCGTAGAGGTGGATGCTACGTGGAGTCTTGATCTAGTTCCTCAGAACCCATGGAGGCAGCGTCGTTTCCTGACCCTTCCCATCCCTGCACAAGTAGGAGAAAGCAGTGAAATGGGAAGGAGTTTCTCCGGGAATAAAAGAGCTGGTAGTCTTTAACATACTTGTGCAGCTGAGGAGACTGAGACTTTCTGCCACCTCCTGCCAAATAATTTTGCTGTTTTCCTCTTAAAAGGCCCCTTAAGATATACTTTTCTCAGCAACAAATCCTTCCGGCTCAGGTATTCCTTATGCCCCTTCTGTGCTCTCAGCCCTGGGCTGGTGCTTCGGGGCTCCAGCTGACTTGGGGAGCATGGGGACAACTTGTGGAGACACTGAGGATTCCCTTCTGACACCCTGGCCATATCTTTCCCACCTGGCGGTATCTTTCCCACCATGAGGAGAACTCCATGCCGTAGGACCCGGCCTCTTTCAAAGTGCAATACTCTCAGCCCAGAAGCGGGGTGCACGCAGCCTGGGAGGGTAAAGACCGGCATCAGGTCCTCCCTCCATAGTTCCCTCTCCTCCCCCCCTCTGCTGTCCCCCTGCGGGGCTAACTCCTACCACTCCCAGAGACCCCAACTTTGTCTCTACACATTGGCTGTATTCAAGCTGCCTTCCCACCCCCTCTTCTTCCCTACACCCTTTCTAGAAGAGTGGCTTATGCTCACCTCCTCTGACCTATTCAGCTTCTTGTTTTTCAAAGCCCAACTTCAGTTCTACTCTGACTACTCAACTTCAACCTTCCTGTCTTCACAGCCCATACTTTATTACAAGGAGCGTCTCAGCACTCCCCACCTCCAGCCTTCTCCCAAAGAGGAGGGTGAAAATGACAAAAGTTGAGACCAGAATAAAATTGGTTTGCATTAACAGACAGAGTGTTAGCAGCAGGAATGTAAGTAGGCATCACCTTTTCTCCCTTGCTAAATTCTTCCATCATTCCCTAGGTTTATCTTCTCTCTGTCACTATACAGTTAGTTCACTACAGCGGTTGTTAAACACCCAGGTTCTGAATGTTGACTATTCGGGTTCAGATTCCAGCCCTAACCTGAGAGGAGTTACTTAGCTTCCTTGTGCCTTACCTTCTTCATCTAAAAAAAAAAAAAAAAAAAAAGGAGAAATTGTATTTACCCCAAAGAGATTTTGTTAGGACTACATGAGAAAGCACCTATTAAGTGCTAGTACAATGCCTGGCACATGGTAAGAGCTCTGTGAAATTAGCTGTCGCTATCAGAGTGATAGGCTTTAAAGGGCCGAATTAGGGTTGGAGCAAAGGAGGTCACGCAGCTTGATTTTAGGGTAAACCTTAGATCACAGAACCAAAGAAAGCTCCATCGTAGCTGATCCTGGCTAGGATTGCAATAAATAAGTTTGGGGCCAAAGTTTTATAGTGGTAGAGTATGCTTTTCCCTTGAAATTCCTCAGCCTATCTTCCTTGAGAAAATGTAGTAGCAGGACATAGCCAATAAAGGATTAGAGGACTCCTGCCATTTTTTTTTTCATTAGAGTTGTGGGTTTACAGAAAAGTCATGAATAAAATACTGCGTTCCCCTATACCGCCCTACTATTAACCCCTTGCCTTGGTGGGGTACTTCTGTTACAATGCATGAGAGCACATTGCTGTGACTGTCCTAGAAACTGAAGTATGATTTCTTTTCTCTCAGCCCACACTCTTCCTGCCCAGGTTTTATCCCTCCCTCCCTCTCCATCTCCCACTCTCCTTATCTTTCTGTCAATTTCTTTGTTTCTTCCTCACACAGGACTCACCCAGTAGAACTTGTGCTTGACTATACACTCCTTGAGGGCAGGATTCAAGCTTTATAAGTCAGCTGGAGCCCCAAGCACCCAGCCCAGGGCTGAGCGCACAGAAGGGGCACAAGGAATACCTGATTCAGTTTCTCATTGCTAATTAAGATTATTTTTGTTTTCTTTGGATGACAATAAGGAGGAGGCGCTAGGGTGGACACCCCTAAAATAGAGAAGCAATTATATGTGAAATGCAAACCAAGTTTTGTACAAAGTTCTAACAAAAAGCCTTCAAGATGTGAAAAACATATATATTACCACCTGGCTGTGCAATGCACGAGGAGAGAGGGAAGTGCATTTTTCTTTCAATTTCTGGTCAATTTTCATCCACATTAATACTGGATATTTTCATCAAGTAGCTGACAAACTTAGTTCTCTCCATAATGCTGGTTACATGTTTAAAATTCAGAGAGGAAGCATATTGGCCAAGTTAGTTTTCATGTTTTCTGTTTCTCAACCTTCCAGAGTTTCAGCAAATAGCAAAAAATTCCAGTATAGGTTCTTTTTTCTAATGGCGACAACCACAGTTTTAGCTGATGCCAGTTCTACAGCTTTACATAGTGAAATTCAGTCTTTTTATCTACCACGTAATTAAACTTCATTCTAAACATTTCCTCTTCTGAGAAGCTGACTTTTAGTTTCACCTGACATGCAAAAATATAATCTGGATTTATGAGTTGAATGAAATGAGCAAGAGTTTCTCTACTCTGCACTGTTCAAAATTTTCTTTTTCTGACCATACCAATAACAAAATGAGAAAGTGTTGGAACATAGAAGACTAAATTAAAGCTGAAGCATGAGAGATGCATTTTAGACAACCACAGAATCAATCTGTTGCTTTGTGTTTAAAAGCACTGTTGAGGTCCCATTGTTTCTAGGGGAAATGGTGGTGCAAAAATTGTGCCCCTGCTCTTGGGAAATGAAAAATCACGTAAACTGTCTCCTGTAAATCATATTTTGTTCGTCTAAGTGGATCAGATGAAGGAGAAGGAGTGGGGGCTCTCCATGGTGAGGGGCTTTGATCACTTTGATCAAACACAGACCACCTATCAGCCTTCCAAGTGCCACCATGCATCATACACATTTTCAATATTGTGTCATAATAGCTACCAGTCACTGTAGTTGAGATAAAAAAGGGATCGTAATTAAACATATGATTGGATCCAGACATTTTAATCATGCCCTCTATCTATTTTGCAAAGCAGGCCTGCTGTTTTCTCAGCAGTCCCCTGGAATTGCCCTAGGATGACAATTTGCATGCTAACTGAATTCATGTACCGTGCAGATTGCACCCGGACATCTGTTGCTGATTGTTTTGGTCCTCTGCTTTTCAGACTCAAATATGAAAATGCAGAAAGTAAAAGGCAAATTATGGAGCCTGGGGCAGGGGAGCAGACTGATTGTTTGATTTTTCTCTCTCTCGATCCCTCTAGAGGAGACAACGACTGAAACTAGAAACGTCCCTCTGCTTTGCAGTCCCCTCGGCCTTCCACTGAAGTCAGTGCCCATGAAATGAGGCTGTTCCCCAGCCGCTTCTTGTCTTCCTCTCATTCATATCGGTCCAGGAAGAGAACCCACTCCCAGCCCGAGGAGCTACCAACACAACTTTCTGAGACAGTAGGAAAGGGAAGTGGCTGCTGGACAGAAGAAAGCGACCTAAGAAAGGAAGGGGGCAGACACAAGGAAGAGAGGGGGTCCCAAACATCCCATCCTGCATAGAGGAGCTGATAGCCGGCTTTGCAAGCCTTCTTTCCAACTCAGTAATGATTAGGGAATGTGAATAATCCACATGTGAAGGAGCCGTGTCATGTAAAGACACGGCTCCTTCACTAGGGTCCTGGTTAGCAAACCACGCAGAGGTGGGAGTGCTCAGGTGCAGCAGCCAGCAGGGTCACCTGGCTATATCAGGGCAGAGGTTAGATAAGGAAATGATGAGAGCCCGTTTCTTTAGCAGCTTTCCTGCACCTGACAGCATTGGGATTTTTCACCTATATTTTTTTTTGCAGTAATACTGGCAGGTAAAGAATTAACCCTCCTCCCCATTTTAGAAATGGAGAGCCTGTAGTTCAGAAAGATGAACACCTACGCTCATCCAGCTAAAAATGTCACGGACTAGAGTGAATTCAAACCTAGGTCTTCTCCCTCTGAGCACGGTATGCTTTCCACCTGTCCCACTGCTCGCCATCCCACCCCACCCGGCCCCCTTGCTTGTACTACATTCATCACTCTTTCTTCCACCCAGCATAAAATCCATGAAAACTCTGAGAAAACCCTTTCTGTTTGTCTTTCGCGGGGTGCATTTAGCTTTTGCTTCAGTAGAAGATAGAAAAATACATGATTTGTTGTTCAAGTCAGTCCAGTTGGAGAATTGAACCTTTCCAAGCAAATTAGGCTGCCTGGAAATCAGAATGGGTCTTTCTGAGTGCAGAAGTTCCTTGAGTGATTAAGGCACATGGTGAGAGCCATGAGGAACAGCTGTCCTCCGCCCCATTCGCCACCTCAACCACACAACTTCCCACTTAAATTCAAATCAAGTGAGGAATTGACAGTGAGTGCACAGGCACACTCACTCATATGAGTGTGCTTTGCATCCTCAAAACAACCCTGTGAGACTGGTGGCAAAAGCCCATTGTCACCTAAACCCAAGAAGAAAGGCTTAGAAGGAAAACGGATTGCTGGTCTCTTGACTATAAGGCCAACGTTTTCCTTCCCCACACTTGTCTCCATCATCCAGTACCTTATTTTTCTTGTTCTTCTTCCCATCCAAAACCTCACCTCCCATACTGTTGACTCTTCATGCTATGGACTCTTCCACTTACTACTCTCCCCCCATATCAAAGCTCCTCTACTCTGCCTGCAACTCTCACATCCAACTCCTTCATTCCACTAATAGCAGTGGTTTAAGAATCACCTAAAGAGCTTGTCCAAACTTCCTTATGGCCCTCCTCAGAGATTCTGAATCATTATGTCAGGGTGGAGCTCGAGAATCTGCATTTCTAACAAGTTCACAGGTAATGCCAATGTTGCTGGAACTTGGCTCTGGAGTTCAGGGCCATGTCAGTGGGCCCCACTTTGGAATTTGTGTTCCTGTGTGTGATGCCTCTTCTGTCACTTTTACTGAACCTGTGGTTGGCGCTGGGGTTGGTGTATACCCAGGAGACTTGAATCTCTGGACTGGCCATGTCCAGCTGGGCCCTGAGCCTCAGCAGACTTGCAACTCCTACCTCTGTTTTATTGGACTTACCCTGGCCAGCTAACAGGGAGGTCAAGAAGGTCAACCACTATACCAGGGAACTGAGAGTGCCTACAACTTCAAGCAGGAGAATCACATCCATCAACCATATGGGATCTAAGCCCCTTCTCGATATAGAGGTGGAGTGGACATCACCAACCCAGGGTCCACAGGATGGAGGAATAAAATATGGATTAGAGTAGACTTACTGGTATTCTACTATAAAACTATTGTGACTAGTAATGGAAGAAACTGTAGCATTGATCTGGAGAAAGTGGCCAGAGCAGGGAGAGGGAAGAAGAGATGAGATGTGGGGGGGAATTTTTAGGACTTGGAGTTGTCCTAAATGATATAGCAGGGACAGATGCTGGACATTATATATCCTGCCATAACCCACTGAATGTACTGGGGGAGAGTGTAAACTATAATGTGAACTATAATCCATGCGGTGCAACAGTGCTCCAAAATGTATTCGCCAAATGCAATGGATGTGCCCCAGTGATGAAGGAGGTTGTTGATGTGGGAGGTGCCTGGAGGGTTGGGGGGTGGGGTATGTGGGAACCTCATATTTTTAATGTAACATTTTTTGTGATCTATGTATCATCAAAAAAATACAATACCAAAAAATTTAAATTAAATTAAAAATTTTTTAAATTAAAATATATTTGTTAAAAATATATGTATTGCTGGAACTACCAGCCTGACATCGAGTCTCTCTCTGTTCCCCATGGCTGAAACCCTTCTTCCTCCATGGTGGGAGGGGTGGAGAAGGGGGTAGCTGTTACCATTTGGGCATTCTCAGCCACCACCCTGCCCAGGATGGCCAAGCAGATGTGTCCTCTGCCCTGGCTTCCTCCTTACTCTAGAAAGAAACCTGGAGCAGCCCTGTTCAGGGGAGTTGTCTCAGCGGGCATGGTGTAGAAGCCCCAAGGGTTTTTGTCAGACTTCCACCATGGGGTGGGGTCTTGAGCAAATTAAATAACTTCTCTGTGCCTCTTGACTGATCATCCTCAAAATTAGCAATAAAATATTTACCCCTATAAGGTATGGCAAAGACCGAAAAAGAAGAGTAATGCCTGATCCAGAGTAGATGCCCAGTCCAGGACATATTCATTCTTATTCCCTGTCCCTCCTCCTCTTGGAATGTGTACAGTTCAGTATCTGCCATATGAGCTATTTTTCAGAGAAAACTCTGATCATGGGGACTTTGCTGTCAAGACAATGAAGAATGACCACAAACTCATAGCTGCCACATTGAAGGCATTTTCAGAAACTAAGTTTGCTTCTCTCCTACCTCCTTTATCCTCCATATGTGAGTGGAGCAAGGGGAATTGGATTTTATCACACCATTTTCTGGGCATATTTAATGGGACACAGGAAGCAGGAGTCCCAAAGTAAGGTGACAAGAGAGATCAGCGGACCTGCTCTTTGTCCTCGGATGTCCTCCCAGAGGACGTGTGTGGGGACCCCAAGCTAATGCTGTTTGCCGCTTACAAAGAGCATTAAGCCCAAGAATTCCTTAGGCCTTTTAAATTTTTCCTTATTGAAACTTCCTTAGTCTCTCATATTTTGTAAATATTACATTCTTATAATACACCATTTTTTCTGTCCTTTTAAATTTTTAATTTCTACTTTGCACTGCTTTGTGGGATATCCATTTTTCTCTATCTCTGTGTTTCTTACAGTTATTACCATTTAGTCTAATTGTATGTTTGTTTTTACTTCTAAATATTGTCTACCTATTATAATTCCCTATTTTTCCAGAGCAACTTCTCCTATAAGTTTTTATTACACATACACTGTAAGAAAATGTTGGCGAGTTTACATTACACAAACAAGCAAAATGAATACTAGTGATAATTTTTAAAAAGATACACCCTCCCACACACCCCCACACACCCGCTCCCAAGATAACCACACAATACCTAATTGTATGAATTTCCAGACTATTTTCTTGGCAAATTGTTTTAAATATTCTCTGAGTTTGGCTGTTTTTATCCTTCAAAATAATGTATTTTTATTTTATTCTTGTTAGTTTTCTACTTTGATCTCTGTGTTTTATTGCCTACTTTGGATTTTGGTTTTCCTTAGCCTACCACATTTTCAACTTTTTATTTGTTTTCTCATATTGTTTCTTTTCACTCTAGTTTCTAAATATAGTCCTTATCATTTTAATCAGGCTGTTCATTTAGTTTTATTTTTGTTGTTTAGGGGTTTTTATTTTTTTAATTTTTTAGAATTCTTGGTTTATGAATGACCAGGCTCAGCTATGGAGAAAGACCACTCCCCAAGCAGGAATGGTTAGGGGCTCACTCAGCAGCAGCCTTTCAAACTTCTCAAAATAGAGAACCAATCCCCCTTCAATGCTGAATCCCCTAAAAATTATTTGAAGCAAGTTTTTTTAAAAAAAAGCATATGCTATAATTCCCTCCCCAGATTATAATTTTGGCTGGACAGTGTTCCTGGGCCACTGGAACAGTGTGACTTTCTTCTACCCCATCAACTCCAATCCCATGTAATGGGAGTTAAATGACCCAACAGGTATGCCATATATAATCGCAGGAAACTTGGAAAGAAGAATCAGCTGCTACACAACAGCAAATAGTGCAGAGGAGGAGCTTCCATCTGGCGGGGAGGGGTACTCTCAAGGTAAAGCCTTTCTGATTCATCAGTGATCCTGAGGATATTGAACCTTTCAATAATAGTTCATGAAAAGAGCTTGGTTGGCTCTACAACCAAGTTTTTGGGATCCTACATCCACTTGCCTCCAATCTACTATTGCCAACATTACTTATTCATTTAGACAGGTTTCCCAGAAACTCTTTCTAGTGTACAAGTCTCCCTAACTTCATTCCTTTATTAAGAACAAGTTAACAAAGAACTTAACAAAGACAAGTTAACTAGGAGGGGAGCATCCCTTGCAGGGTCTACAACAATGGCTGCTTCAACTTTTGATCATAAATTTCAGTTTTCCACCAAAAAGAAAATGGGAAAAAGCCTCTCAAGATGCAGAGGAGAGGCTCAAACATTTTCTTACTACAGAGCTTCATGCCATTTTGGACTAGCTTGAGTCCCCAAAAGTAACCTGGTTATGATCTGATTATAAAGTCTTCATTCTCCCAACTTAATGTTTCACTTTCTAAGCCTCCTGTTTTAGAAAGAATTCACTCTTTTAGCTGGAATTGTCTCATAACATCCACATCCACCAACCAGACACCCACCACCATGGTGCCCCTCTCTGGCCCTTCATCCTGCTAGGGACTTGGGTCCCTGAGACAGCCCTATACTTGTCACTATTCTTCACTCTCTCCTGCTTGCATTAGCTATCCTCAGCCATTTATCTCTACTAAGAATCATCTTTACGGTAATAATTTGGTCTGAAAAGCCTGTAAGTTCTCACAGCAAAAAGAACATAGTCGTTGCATACTTTTATCTAAATAAATTAGGCTTACTTATTTCAGGTCAAGTTATGCAACTAACAACCCTAAGATGTGTCTTCTCAAATGTACTAGAATCTCTGGAGAATCCCTTTCTTATGAACAACACTCCTCTTCTGGGATGCAGCTGGATAAAATCCTAAATGTAAAGATCCAGATCTGTCAACTATTATCTGGACTTTAGCAAGGATGCCATCTTGGCAGCTGTAAGGAGAAAATATCCTCAGAGCGATGAAGCTGTCCTGGACTTCCCAGCTAGACCCTGTTGGGAAACTGACACTGGAACTCACAGAATGAGGATTTATTCCTTTTCATCTTGACTTTCTCTCTAGTAAAATGTACAGAATATGCCTTCCTTGTTTATACTCAATTGAAAGCCAAGAATCCCCATTGCTCATTTGAAAATTCCCCATATTTTCCATTGCTGTAAGTGGATAAGAAATTTTCCTGTAGCCATAAAATCACAAACCATGATTATATGTGATTATAGTTTGGAAATCATTTGGTTAAGTCCCTTTGTTTTACAAATGAGAAAACTGAGGCCCAGAAAAGTTCAATGAATTTACCAACACTGCAAGGTACAGAGCAGAAGGAAATTAAGAGCCTAGTGCTTGGTAACCCCAAGTTAGAGATTCTTCCCACTGCAGATACAATTCCCCCCATTCTCTATAAACATTTACCACATGGCTGCTCTAGCCACACAGGGCTCCAGGTACTACATAAATTTTGCTAAATGTAGCCTTCAGCTCCTTACAGACTTACTTGGGTCAGGCTTCACATCTGCTTGTGCAATACAGACTTGGGCATCTTCTGTGGCAGGTTTAGAAATAGCCACCTGCTTCCCTTTAAAGAAAGAGAACAGCACAGTAGTAAGGCCCTCCCACATTGTTGCACTTATTCCTACCAGCATCTGGTAATGAGCTGCTTATATGTCTATCTCTAAACTAAATTGAAATCACCTCTGTCTTCCTTTGACCCAATTTAAAATGATTTGTTTTTCTATTTTATTCATCTTTATATCCCTGAAATTGAACACAGTCTCACACATTATTAGAATAAAGACATGTGTTTTCTTTATGTTGCTCACTCTCCATGAAGGTAAAGGAGCTAACAAGTACCCTGTGTGTGGCCAGATTTGTCCTTGCTTATGAGCTTCCACAGAAGTCCATCAGCCACCAGCTTCTGAGAGCCTCAGTGTAGTCCTCAGCCATCTTGGGGATGACAGAGAAATGGTTCAATATCTGATTATATCAGTCTGCTGCCAACAACCAGCTCCTTTCCCACTGTCCAAAAGAAGCCCGGGTTTCATTGAATGACCCTCAAGTCAGCATTACCGGCCTCATTTTCTCCTCACCCTTCCCTGTGCTTCCTACTCGCCCTCCTCAAAGTGCCACGTTCACTTCCACCTTGTTTGCTTTTCAGTGAGTTCTCTCTACCCATGATGCTCTCCTTCATCATCATGTGGCAAATGAGGCAAACTTCAAGCCCATGTTTAAATAAATATACCCTCCTCCACACAAGGCTCAAGCTCCTCCTCCAAGTTCCCATAAGGCTTTAAAAGACTGTTCTTTTTCATAGTTTGTCACTGAGGAAATACCTTTCAGGGTTATTTATTCTTGGAAAGGTTAGAGGCCTCAGGAACTATCACAGCAATCTGTGGGTCTCGGAAATGAAAATTACCTGCTTTAGGTAAAGGGAACTTTGTCCCTGGGCTGCATCTTCAATTTAACAGATGGGCCATGTGTATCCATTCACTATTTATCAAGTGCCCAACATATGGTACACTCTGTTCTAGGCAGTAGGGATATAGCAGTAAGCCAGAGGATTAACACAGAAAATAGCAAATACCCTTTATACCCTTTATGAGAGAGTCTGCTTGGCAAAAAAAAAAAAAAATAGCCAGGAGTTAGTTAGGTCTCATAGATCCATTACTTTGTTGGGAATTTGTGGAAAGGTGAGTGAGACATAAGCTTTGGCGGGGGGGGGGGGGGGGGGGCAAACTAAAACGAATTTTAGCCAGAAATACTGTACTCTCATTCTCTCAATCTGATCCCACTTGGTTAAAGGACATTTATCAAGCTTATTGTTTAAGGAGGGATTGTTGAAAAATTTCTCATAGTTTCATGTGCATTTTTCTCCCTCATGCTTTTCTCTGCGAGCCTTGGCCTTTGAAGCATCCTACTGTAAGACTGACGTTATCCAGGAGAGTAAGAACCAGGCCAATTCCTTCGAAAGCCAGGGATGAGGACTCCAAGGGTTTTATAGAGCTTCTGAGCACTAATTCCATTAATGACCGAAACTAGGTTCTGTGTGAAAAGATTGCGTTCAGAGCACAGCGGTGCGTTTGGAAGCACCACACAGGCCTTGTGAGTGGAGGGTTCACTAACTTGACAATTGTTGAAAGGGTTTGCTTTGAGGTGGACGACTGAGCACAGCACATGGGTGCCAAATGTCACCCCTGCGCCTGTGCCTGCAGAACTGGTGCCAAAGGAGACCCTCAGGCAGCCGGACCATCCCCTCTGCTTCTGTCAGCCAAACATGGTGCTAATGGGAGAATGAGTCCTCAGCTGCCCCAGGAGGAGGACCCTCCCTTCCCAAATGCAAAGATGTTTCCACTCGAAAAGGCATCTGAGTCAGAAGGAAGTCACAGCAGACGGGGCTTGCCTCCAGTTTCTATTTCCAGGCTTGCAGTTTGCAGTTTCTTAGGGTTTAGGTGATGGGAGTCAGGGGAGCATTGGGCATGGAATTGCAGATCACTATTTTATCCTTGGAGCATGAGTTTCAACATTTTCACTTTACTAGTACTTTTAATGGTTATGAAGCTTCGCCCAATTGCGTATGTAAATATCTATGTTTATTTTTTATCGCAGTCACAATAATCTCAATACAAAAGAATAAAAGGGGGCAACATATAAAATACAGGTTGCCTGTTGAATGTGTATGTGTTGCCTTTTATTTTAGACTATTGCACATACATTACTTATTCTGATTGTGGTAACATATATGTAACACATTTTTTACTTTTAGCCATTTTTAAGCGTATGATTCAGTGGCATTAATTACTTTTAAAATGTTGTGCCACCATCACTACCTTCCATTGCTAAAATGATTTCATCACCCAAAATGGAAACTTTTTATCCATTAAGCAATAACTCCCACTCCCCCTCCTCCTAGCTCCTGGTAACTTCCAACCCACTTTCTGTCTCTATGAATTTGTTTATTCTAGATATTGCATATAAATGGAATCTACAAGATTTGTCCTTTTGTGTCTGGCTTATTTCACATAGGATAAGGTTTTCAAGGTCATCACTCCTTTTCATGGCTGAACAATATTCCATGCATGTATATACCACATTTTATTTATCCATTCATCTGTCAATGGATACTTGGGCTGGTTCCACCTTTTGGTTTTTGCAAATAATGCTGCTGTGGCCCAGGTTAAATTATGGAAACACAAAAAATAGAATTAGAAAGCTAATTTTGTATGCTGTCAGTAGAGGGACAGAACTTAAAAAAGTAAAATAATTCAACTACAACTTGAATTATCTTTGAAAAAGCCAACAACCTACTGCTGGGGCTATCAGGGACACGCCCAGCGGCCATCTCCTAGCCCTCACCTAGCCCCCTCCCCACCTCCTCTTCTACTGTGGGATGATGTTTCAGCCCATTTCCGTTCCACAACCCCAGAAGATGTTAGTTCTAATGAAAAGGGCTGACCATACCTTAAACCCCAAAACTGGAAACAAGCAGCGCCAGCAGCTTATCAGGACAGGAAGCTCTCGTGGCAGGGCACACCACCCCTTTTGGTGGATACACACCCCCCTCGGGCAGCACGAACTTGTCTCATCTCCAGGGTGAAGAGGGGCATGTGGAGGCTTCATCCACTGGCCCTGACCCAAGCAGCCGGCCTGTCTGGGAGACCGGCCACAGCAGCACTTCTTCCCTAGCTCTTTTGGACCCTTTGTGCTGTGTAAGTAATAAAGCGGTAGTTTCCTGAACGTTTCTGTTGTGCCTGAACCCATGTTCCCACCACATGCCATGTAGCAACTCGCTCCACACCTACCACAACTGTAGCCCTGATTTTAAACATTAAATTTCATTAAATCAAAATTACCTAAAACAAAACTCTTGCCAGGTGTGATGGACCTCTTAGTTTGTAAGCTATTGTCGATTACAGATTCTTTGGCACTAGAATAGCATTATGCTCACTGACACAGCATATCATGACGTGGTAGAGTTAATTACATTTATTTATATGACAAGTAATTCCTTATATAGTACCCTAATGGCCTGAAAACAGTAGTGAAATTTGTCTTAGGACCTAATAATATCCAGAATCTGATCATCCATTCTGGGAAAACCTGATGTGATACCATCTTCTATTTATTTATAAATACTTGAAAACACTGCCAGATGCTTTCACATATATTAGACAATTAAATATGGGAACACTTCAATTAATCCAACTTTTTAAGGCCTGTCTCAAATTCTTTGAACACCAATTCAGAAATTGCTGAAAATTTTGCTTACATTTGGAACATTTAGAAGTACAGAACAAGAACAACTAGAATGTTTTTCATCTCTTTTTTAACGCAAAAAAATAATTGTAATGCTACACATTTGCCTAACACTTTACTATTTACACAGTGGTTAGACATCCATTGTCTATTTCTTGTGGCAGCGACCACATTTGTCTTGTTTGCAGCTCTATCTTTGTGCCTAGTGCTAACTATCTATATCTTTATGCAATGAGTAATCTCACTTGAATTAGGCATGCCAGGTGTAAATAACATCATTCTAGAGATGAGGAAACTGAGGCTTAGAGAAGGTAAATGATATATACATAGACACCAATTGAGTAGTGGCTAAGCCGGTACCAGAGTTGGCCTTCTGATTCTAAGCCCACTCTTTTTCCTCTTTTCACTGACTACCAAGGCTCTTAACTTTTTTATTCCATGGACCCCTTTGCCAGTCAGGGGAAAACCAAAGACCCCTTACAAGGCCACACCACACTATGCAATATTTAATAACTACAACACACCTGTACTGATACATCCCCACAAGAATGATGTTTCTTTTTATTTCAATTCAAGCTCATAGACCCCTTGTTAAGAACCCCTGGACTACACCATGTCATCTCACATAACTTATTTTTTAAAATAGCTTTTAGTTCACAAACAGTTATGAAAATGTTTTCATGGCTTAATATGAGCCACACGATGGCCTTGTGAGGAGAGTAGGAGAGACACCTTTCCCATTTTGTTGAAGTGGATTCCCAGATTACCCCATTAAGAGAACTAGAGCTGAGCTCTTCAGACCCTGTGCTTAGTGCTCTCTCTGCACTGCTTCTTGTTGCACATCCTAGCCTACCGAGGGACAGCTCTCCTTTCTGCATTCATGACTGAGAGCAGTGTGTGGGCAGTGCGCCAAGCCCTATGAGGGATGCAGGATGGAGGATGGCACAGCTCTGCCTTCCCAGAGCTCACCCTCCTGCGGTGGTTCAGGCACCACATCGCTGACCGTACGACAGCCCTGATCATGACAAGCACCAAAAAGGTACACAAAGTCCTGGGGGCATGAACACATTTGTAAATGGGATCCTCAAAGACCCTTAAGATGAGGCCAAATTGAGTCAGGGTGGGCCTTAATCCAATATGGCTGGAGTCCTTATGCGCAAAGGAAATTTGGACGTGGAAGTAGAAGCTAGAGGAGGAGACAGAAGGAGATGGCTGCCACAGATGGAGGAAGAGCTTGAGCCGCCACCAGGACACTTAGAGAAAGCCCGGCCTGCCAGTACAATGTCTCCCAGACAGAGACAATAAATTCTCATTGTTTGTTTGCTTGCTTTTAAATAAGATGCACAAAGAAGGCAGAGGATTCTGTCAGTCCAAGAGAAGACTGGGGCATTTCAGGCCACAAAATTCAATGCTGATTCTGACTGCAATCAGGGATAAGACCCTTACTTTGGATTTCTTAGCCATCAAATAGGAAATAAATGTATAGTGCTTCTGTGGGGGGAAGCATTTTATAGAATCGACTTATGATTTTGAGACTCTATCCTTTGTAGCTTAAACTTAAATTGCTATTTTTCAACTTTTCATCAGACCTCCATGTCCTTGTAGCAAAAGGCATTTCACCGAACCCTCACAGCAAAATCCCAGTCTTGGTCAGAGGCAATGTGCCAGCCCCAGATGTGGCTCCTATTGTCTAAGCAAACCAGTGGTTCTCCACATAGCTGTGTATTAAAATCACCTGGGAGGGAAACGGACTTGGCCCAGTGGTTGGGGCGTCCGTCTACCACATGGGAGGTCCGCGGTTCAAACCCCGGGCCTCCTTGACCCGTGTGGAGCTGGCCCATGCGCAGTGCTGATGCGCGCAAGGAGTGCCCTGCCACGCAGGGGTGTCCCCCGCGTAGGGGAGCCCCACGCGCAAGGAGTGCGCCCGTAAGGAAGCCGCCCAGCACGAAAGAAAGTGCACCCTGCCCCAAATGCGCCGCCCACACTTCCCGTGCTGCTGACGACAACAGAAGCGGAGAAAGAAACAAGACGCAGCAAATAGACACAGAGAACAGACAACCAGGTGGGGGGGGGGGGGAATCACCTGGGGGCTCCTAAAAACTACCAAAGCCTTGTCCCCACCCAGTCCATTACATTGGAATCTCTGTTTGTTGCTCAGTTGAATGAGACAATTAGGTTCAAATCATTCAATAATGGTAAATAATTGGATCGCTAACTTTTTTATTGAGATGAAATTCACGACATAAAAATTAACTGTTTTAAAGGGTACAATTCAGTGGCATTTGGTGAATTCACAATGTTGCTCAACCACCACCTCTATCTAGAACCAAAACATCTTCCTCACCTCCAAGGGGACCCTATCCCCAGTCAGCAGTCACCCCCAAGCCCCCCTTCTCCTGGCCCCTGGCAAACACTAATCTGCTTTCTGTTCTCTATGGATTTTCAATAACTTCTTGATAGTGAATTAAGGTATTTCAACTTTCTCCACCTAGAGCCAAATAACAATTGTCTGTAGAGAATTTCAAATTTATCTGTTAAAAATATACTGAAATGTTCTCATAACTTTTTAGATGAATAAACTCTGCACACTACAAATAAAAGTAACATCACCTTTTTTCCTAGGGGGAGAGTGAGAGAGAAATCAGTTTACTTTAAACAATATTTATTTTCTATTGGAGAAAAGATTGTAATATTCTGGTAAGAACTGAAATACATATTAGCAGCTACCAATGTAAGCCATTGCAATTACATTTATTTTTTAATAAAATGTATAAAGTGAAATAAATGCCGTGACTATTTTTTTTAAGTCTCTTTTATAGGTTATAGTGCTAATTCCCAAAAGGAAGGGACATTAGAATATGAAACTGACCACTTTGTCACTAAATTACTTTGACAGCTTCAATGGTCTGAATTTGTAAATGACATGAAACAGCTACTACAAGAACAAAATTGTCTGATTCTTGTTACTTTGTGGTTGCTCTGTATTTCAGTGACAAAGGCAGTTTCAAGAAGTCACTGAGAATCATATGTGAACACATTAAGGAGTTTTTTCCACCATGAAGAACAGATCAAAAGGATCCCCTGAAGCCATGTCTGTCCTTTATTTCTGCTAGTATAATTACTAATCTATTTGGTGGAATACTGGTATTTTACTTTTTTCTAGGCTCATGATTATATTACTTTTTTCTCTTTGCTGTCTAAAATGCCAGCAGTAGGCTAGAATAGTTCCATGACTTTGGTCATAATAAAACTTTTAAATTAAGAGTGACATACAGGTCTTATGGTGTGGTGGAAACAAATATAGGCTAAAAGTTAGCTAGTTTATTTCTATATGCGCTGGAGCAAGTTACAAGTAACTTCTCTGGGCTATTGTCTATAAATAATAAAATAAAACAAAAAAAGGAATCTTTGTGGGAATCCTTAAAATTGAGGGAAAATAAAAGTAAGCTTCTCACTTAGGTACCTATTTTTATCAGAATTCTATTTATATATAAATATTCTTCATTTTCATGTGTTCCCACAAATCTCCAGGGACTCCCTACACAAATGAGAAGCACTGGGAAAGAAGCTTCACCAAAGGTTACATTTCCAGGTTTAAGCATGGGAAAGACCTAGCACCCATCTCAAACTCCACAGTGCCTGGTGATAAGCTGGACTGCAAATGAATCCCTGGGATGCTTGTTAAACAATCACATTGTTGGGCGTGTCTCCAGAAAAAGGTAATCACATTCTCTGGAGATGGAGCCCAGGAATCTGTACTTATAATGCTCCTCAGGCAATTCTTAGTTATGAGAAAATTTGGACTAAAAAAACAACAAAAACAAAAAACAAATTAAACCACAGTTATTCCTGTTGTCTAAAGGCCTTTAAAGAAAAATAAGGTGCTTGCACCTGATTCTGACCCCTCAGGAACTAAGGGCTGATGCACCTCTTAAGCTCTGCAGGGAAGTATCCATTTTGCATTTCAGTTAGAAAACATGATGGGGTGGACGGAGGGTAGCAAACCATCAGTACAATCAGAAGCCTTCTGGAAACAGGCTAATCACTCAGAGAGGAAGCACATGCACCAAGAGCTCCTAGACGCCTGCAGGCCAGGCGAGACCCTCAACTGAGATGTGCCCCTTGCAGAACTTAGATAAGGAGAGTGCATGTTCAATTAAATTTAAGAATCTGTGAAGCACTAAGAACTGTACAGGGTGCTAAAAAGCAGTGTAAAGAAATGTTTGTTACTGCTAACTGCAAGGAAAAAGCTCTTATCATACAACTCAACAGTAAAAGAGCAAGCAATGCAATTTTAAAAATGGGCAGAAGACTTAAATAGACATTTCTTCAAAGAGGAAATACAAATGGTGAAAAAGTACATAAACAAAAGTTCAATATCACTAGCTATTAGGGAAATGCAAATCATAACTACAATGAGATATTACCTCGCACCTCACAGAATAGCCATTATTTTTAAAAAATAGAAAACAGTAAGTTCTGGAGAGGATATGGAGAAATAGGAACACTCCTTCACTGTCAGTGGGAGTGTAACATGGTGCAGCCTTTGTGCAAGAGGTTGGTAGTTCCTCAGGAAGCTAAATACAGAACTGCCATAAGATCCAGCAATTCCTCTACTAGGAATGTATCCAAAAGAAATAAAAATAGTGAATTGAACAGATATTTGCACACCGACGCTCACAGCACCATTATTCACAATTGCCAAAAGATTGAAACAACCCCAGGGTCCATCAACTGATGAATGGATAAACAAAATGTGCTAAGATATACATAATGGAAAACAATGCTGCCGTAAGATGAAATGAAATTGGGGCACATATGAAAACATTAATGAACCCTGAAGATATTATGCTGAGTGAAATAAGCCATACACAAAAAGACAAATACTGTATGGTCTCATTAATATGAACTAAATATGAAGAACAAATACACAGAGTTAAAGCTGAGAGTAAAAGTTACTAGGAAATAGGATGAGGACTGAGAATTTTTAATTAGCTTGATGGTAAATATGTGGAAATGGATAGAGTTGATGGTAATATATTATAGTGGGTGTAACTAACACAGCTGGTTTATAAATGGGATTGCAGCTGAAAGGGGTAATCTAGGAATGTAAATGTCAACTCAAAGAAAGCTAGAGAATTATCTAGGGACTGAATAATATAGTGAACCCAGAGGTGGATGAGGACTGTGGTTAATATTACAAATACAAGAATGTTCGTCTATTAACTAGAACAAGTATACAACACTTTTTCAAGGTGGTAAGAATGTGGAGATGCACAGAAAAAATACAATTAATGTAACCGATAGACTGTAGTTAACAGCAATATTGTAATTTTTCGCATCAATGTCAAAGAAGTACTGTGTGATTAATAGCGGGGTATGGAAAAAATACACCAAATGTACACTTTGGCCCATAATTAGTGGTAATAATCTGATGATGTTCTCTCACAATCTGTAACAAATGTTCAACAACAATGCAAGCTGTTGGTGGGGGGGTGTTGTGTGAGAATTCTGTACATTACGTATGATTGTTCTGTAAGTTCTCAACTTCTCTAATAAAAAATAAACATTAAAAAAAGAAAAAAATGAACTTTTTTGAAGTCTGAGGTCTAGTAGCTTTTAATGCTACTTTAGTAGCGGAAACATCTTGGATTTGATGATAATTATTTAATCTATGATTTTTTATTGAAAAGAACTTATTTGCAAATAATGTGGACTCTTAGAGTTTTAATGGTTTGGGGGAAAACTATTGCTCACCAAAATGACCTAAGATACATTTCCTAAATTCCTCCCTCAGCAACAGCCTCAACCACCCTATCCCCACCCCCCAGGGAATACATTCCAAAATGCTGAACTCCGAAATCATGTGACATTATATCCAAGTTAAGGGGTTTTGTTGTTGTTTTTTATTCCCTTTCCCCCTTGTTGCTTGCTTGCTGTCTGCTCTCTGTGTCCATTCGCTGTGCGTTCTTTTATGTCTGGTTTCTTCTATTTATTTCCCACCCCACCCCCGTGGCATGCTTGTTGTCTGCTCTCTGCATCCATTTGCTGCGTGCTCTTCTGTGTTTTTACTTGTCTCCCTTTTTGTTGTGTCACCTTGCTGAGTCAGCTCTCCGTGGCACTTGTGGGCCAGTGGCACTCTGCGGCACTGGCGGGTCGACGGCACTCCCCAGAGCCCGGGCTGGCGGCAACTCGCAGAGCCCGGGCTGGCGGCTCTCTGCAGCATGAGGGCAAGCTGCCTTCACAAGGAGGCCCCAGGACGTGAACCCAGGGCCTCCCATATGGTAGATGGGAGCCCAACTGACTGAGCCACAGCTGCTTCCCCCAAGCTAAGTTTTATACTGATTCTAAAGACAACTTTATCTTCTCATTTAAATCATTGTACATGGAAGCAATACATAATATTGAGCAAATAAAAATTACCAGGCAATTAAAAATCTGCTCATTTCATTCAAATAATACAGACATCAAATCTTCAGGTTCTATTAATTTTTTCTTGAATTTGCAACATAGAATATCAGAGTTGCAGGTAGTCCCTATACTTCATATCATCATTTCACATCTGACACCAAGAAATTCAGCCTATTGCCACAGCTTGTGCAAATATTCTTTAATGTCTTCCCAGGAGAATATATAACTATTCTAGCTCTAACATGTTTTTTAACATTCATTTTAAACCAAGAGAATCTGGTATGATATTTAATTTTCAGAGTAACTTTAGGGTGAACTACAGAAGAAACAAAGGCAAGAAAAGTAACTCATCCAGACTTTTTAGAACTAATTTGTGTTTCTAGGTGCTATTCCCCTCATATTTGGTGTCATTGAACATCTGTGAACAACAAAAAAGGCAAAAAATATGAAACTTGAGCCTTCTTTCTAACTGGGGGTGGGGGGAGACAATAAATATAATATAAATTATACAGTATTAGAAGGCGATTAGTACTATGTTAAAAAACAGAACAGAGCAAGTGGGAGTGAAGGTTACTTTGAGGCAGGTTGCAATTTAAACAGGATTTTCATGGATAGTTCCCATTGCAAAGGTGAGGATTTGAGTTGGGACTTGAAGGAAGTGAGGGAGTTAGAAAGCAGATATGGAGATGAGTGTTCCAAGCAGAGGGAGAGGCTAATGCAAAGGTACTCAAGGTGGGAGCAAGCCTGATCAATGCAAGGAAGAGCAAGGGGGCCAGGGTAGACATGGAGGAAGGTGAGGGGGAGAGGTGGGAGAGTAGATCAAAGAGCAATGCTGGAGCAGTGGCAGCTCACTGAGGGCCTTGCAGTCCATTGTAGACTGGCATTGCCATTGAATGTGATGGGAAGCCCCTCAGGCTTTGGAACAGATACATTGGAAACGTGCATAACAGACAGTCCTATGACCTGAAAGCAGTGCAGCCCAGAGTTTAGGAACATGGGCATTAGGGTCAAACAAACCTGAGCTGCTTTTTTTTCTCCACCTCTTCCCAGCTATATAACTCTCATTCAATGGTTTCCTCTTTAGAAAGGGAGTAATTCCTGCTTCAAGGGTCATTGTATGTTTTTGTTGAGGTGATTTCATTTTCAAGATGGTGGAAGAAAGGTATTCTCATCTTTTTCCCTTTTGAAAATCATAGACAAGTAATATAACAAGGAAGAGAAGTCTGGGTCAAGACATGCAGAGCACAAGTAAATGAAGACAAAGTAAACAGCTCAGGACAGAGGAAGCCGATCAACCCAGCCATCTTCAAAGGGAGATGGTTCTCGCTTTGTGATAGCCCAACTACCCTACTGTACCCCATGCCATTGCCACACCTACAAATTAAGAAATAAATACTAATATTGATCATGCTTACTGCTGCCATTACCAACAATAAATTTCCCTCGTTCAGTTTATGAATTAAAAGTTAATAATCCTAAATATGCCGGGACTAATTCTCCTCTCACTCAGGGGTCAGACCCTTCTGCAGCAATCCCACATCACCACTCTAATCTTAATCTTCCTCAAATCCAGCTTTAGGTAATACATCTTCCTGTTTAAATATTTCAAAAGACCCTCTCTTGCCCACAGGAAGAAGTCTATACTCCTTCAGCAGGACACTTGGTATCTCTCCAGTAATATATTCTAAAGGAACGCTGCACTGGCCATGTACATTCCTGTACCTTTTTCAGTATTAGTCTCTATGTCCAGAATTCTTCACTGACCATCTTTCACTTATCTAAGAATTACTCTTCTGTCAAGACCCAATTCACATTTTGTGTCCTCTACAACCACTTTCTCACCACACCTGGCCTCGAGCATCACTCCTTCTTTGGAACAATATAACATACTTTTTGTTTGTTATATTTGTCATCCATTTGTAACTTAGAACCTGCTATCTTGTATTTTATTTATCTTTGCACACAACTTTCTTGCCTCCCCAGTTTCACTGTAACTCCCTGAAAGTCTTATGGATCTGGGAATCTCCAGAACTACTGCTAATGGATAGCAAGCATTCAATAAAAGTTTGCTGACAGAAGAAAAAGCAGTGAAAATGTGGTAGACACATACACACGTTCTCCTAATTTGCCACCAGTATGACAGTAATCATGAAAATGACATAAAAATGCCAAATATCTTTCAATCCTATCATTTCATATGACCCACAGGTAATCTCCAAATCCCTAGCATTCCATTTCTCTCTCAAACTAACTAGGGAAGGCTAGTGTTGTGTTGCAGATCAATTTGGATAAGGACATCCCCCCCAATGAGCAAGATATAATGACAACAGAAGTTACCAGTTTTACCCAGAGCCCAAGGAGTTAACAGTATTCCAAAGACAGAAGTACAGTGTGTTCAAATGGTTCAGAAAAGAGCAACCAAAAAATATTTTGTCAGGCAATAGTACCATTAAGAAGTCTAGAACACTTATTATTATTAGCTTAAAGAAGAGAAAGCTAAGGGAGAAATAAAAGTCTCCCTCAAGCATGAGGAGCTATTCGGTCTACGTTCTCAATGTTAACTAAAGCTGGGACAAAGAGATAGGGACAAATGTGGGGCTGCATGATTTGATGACTTAGCAGAGACACTGAGAAAAGCTTTCTCACTATGAGGACTCTGAGAAACTGAAAAGTACATTATTGAGGTTAAAACCTTTTGCTGGCATTTCTTGAGTTTAAAAATAGCAATATGGTTTCAACTCTGACATGTAAGAATATTTGACATCATCATCCCCATCCATACAATAAGAAAGTGCTGGGCAAATGGAAAACCAATGACTTTTCTTGGACCCATCAGAGACCTGAGGTCATAGGGCCAACAGTCACCCTGAAATCCAGAGGGACAATGAATCCAAAGAGTCACAGATGAGCTCTTCTTACCTACAGCAGAAGCTACTGGAGCCATAAACTGTAGGAATTCATAAGTCCTGATTTTGGAAAATTGCTGAAGGCTGAGTGTGATCTAGAGTGAGTGTGAGAAAAGTGTGGGAGCCCCATACTTTTGTTTGGTTTTACCTCCAGGAACCCTACCAGATTCTCCAAGTGAAGAATTAAGAAAAATCCCTTTACGGCTCAGACAGGTGAGGGAAAAACTAACCATTGTGAAATACCCCTGTATTAGTCAGCCTCAGGGGTGCTGATGCAAAGTACCAAAAAGCTGTTGGTTTTTATAAAGGGTATTTATTTGGGGTAAAAACTTTTAGTTATAAGGCCCTAAAGAGTCCAACTCAAGGTTGCTTTCTCACCAAAGTCAGTTGCCACAAGTTGAAACAAGATGGTGGCTGACCTCTGCCTGGTCTCTCAGAGCTTCCTGTATCAGTCTCTGGCATAGGGCTTGTTTCTTTCCAGGCCTTCTCAGCTGCTCAGCTGCTCTCTTCTTTTCAGCTGCCAACTATCAGGCAAATGGTTCATTTCTCCCCGGGGGCCGCAGGATCAGACATGACAGAGTTCTCTCTTTCTCTTCCGTGTGAATTCTTGAGTGAGTGTCCGTTGATAGCAGCCACCAAGTGGGTGGGGACTCAATCAGAGTCATGCCCTACTGATGTGGTCAAATCAAAAGCCCTAAATTGAGTTAATCAAGTAAACTCAAAACTGTTGAATTTAATACAATCAAAGGGTATCACACTCAGAGGAATAGACCAGTTTATAATCTTTCTCTTTTGAGGATTTCATAAATAATCTCAAACTGCCATAATACCCAAAGCATTCTCCATGATAAAGTCCTATTCTCCATTATTTTAACAGAGAGATTTTTTGGGGGAAAGGAAGACAGAATGGCAAACTATGAATTTCTATTTTCTCAAGCATAAAATTTACGTGTTTTAAGAACCAATCAATTTTTTTCTCCATTTTTTACAACCTCCTCCAACCCACGGCAACCACTGACCTTTTTTTTTCTTTTTTAGGAACAGTGTACCTCTTCCTCTATGCATCCCCCACTAACCTCTAATCTGCTTTCAGTCTCTGCAAATAGCTATTTCTAGTCATCTCTTATATGTTATATCGTACAGTTTTTGTCCTTATGTGTCTTGCCTGTTTCACAAAACATAATGTTTTCAAGTTTTTCCCAAGTTGAAGCATGTCTCATAGTTTCATTTTTTCTTATGGAAAATTCCACTGGGTGTATGTACCACATTTTGTTTATCCATTCACTTGTTGGTAGACATTGGGTTGTTTCCAGCTTTGACTATTGTAAATAATGCTATTGTAAACATTGATGTACAAATACCTGTTTGTGATCCTGTTTTTGCTCTCTTTGGGTATGTACCTGGAAGTGGGATTGCCTGGTCAAATAGTAATTCTATATTTAACCTTTTAAGGAACCCCCATATTGCTTTCTACAAAGGCTACACCATTTTACATTCCCACCAGCCATGCACTAGTGTTTCCATTTCCCTGCATTCTCTCCAAACCTGACCACATTGGCAGCAGCCACAGCCACAGGTCAGTGCAATGGTCACTGGTTCACACTTTCACTTAACTCTTAGCAGCCTCTCACTTCCTCCGGCACTGCTGTGGTTGTTCTAAATGTCCCCTCTAGTTCAGGGTTACCATCTGGTTAACTCCAGTCACTTTTTCCAGCTTCTTCATTTTTCTAGTAGAGGGAGTCATTTGTCAAACTTTCTACTCTGGCATTTTTAACAGAGAGGATTTAATATAGGGATTTGATTAAATGGAAGTTGGACACTGGAAAATCAACTAAGAACCCTGAGGAAATGCAGAGGTAATAACTGCAGATTCAGCTACGGCCCCAGGGCTACTGGAGAATGGGAAGCTGGGTTATCAGAATCCAGAAGCTAAGGAAAGCCCTGCAGAGCTGGAACCCAAGCGCAGAGGACGAGAGTATGGTCCAATGCTGGTGGAATCTCGAGAACTCAAAGGAGGGGCCACAAAGCTGGACTCAGGCCTGGGAGAAGGCATGATCTGCCAGGCTGCTGCTGGTTCGTCTGAAGCCAGTTCTGGGGCATTGCAAAACAGGAAGTGGTGGGGGGAGCAAGTTCCTGCTTCCTCCACCTGCCTTCTAGCCGCCTTCTAGCGCTCCCTATGGGCAGCTAGCAAAGGAGAGATGCTAAGTTGCAGAATCCCTGTCCCATTATCACCAAGCCAGGTATAGCAGAGGAGATGAAAGCTGCGAGACAATAGCTTAATCCTTTGCACATCATTCCACCAAGACGGACACAATGACTGAAGTGAAAGTTCAGAGGAAATTGGGGTGCTGGTAAAAAGGTGAATGATTGTCAAGCAGCCAAAAGGAAGATGGGAGAATCAGAAAGCTAGGAATAGATACCTCCTAAGAATCTAACAGAGGAGAGACACTCCCCACAATTTTCAAAAAGATAGCAAAATATTTTGATTTTTTAATTCAAGAGGTTTGCTCAGTTATGGCTTATTTGGAGAAAGTTAAAAGATGATATAAAAAATGATCATGATAAAAAATGATATGATCTTTTGCCCACTGTGGGACCCCCTAGAGAGAAAAAGCATACAATCACAGAACCAAATGCTAGTTGAGATCTCTTTCCTAGTGACAGGTATTTTGCAGAGTATTTTGCAAGGAGAAATCTCCTCAAAAACTGTCATTGAAATGTTAAACTCAACAGAAGTCTGGACTTAGAGCAATTACAGGCTGAGGTAACCAAGAAATCTTTGCAATTTATTTTAAAGGCTCTGGTAAAGGATGAATCCAAGGCAGGGTAGGTGGTTAAATGGCAACTTGGGGCAATAGAGAACCATATCAAAGGGGGACAGAGATGTCTCCTTTATACCAGGCTGAGCATTTTACCAATCTTGATAGAGAAAGAATTCAAACTTAATATCAGAACACTACAATATATTACTTGTCGCTGTTTATATGTTTAAATTAACCATATAGTAGCTTCTCCCAAACTACTGTTCCACAGAAGTGATTTTAGGAGGTACATACAGTTCTAAGAGTTCTAAAGGATTCTGTGGTCTGCTTGGACCCTCCCAATTCACATTAATGTATTAAAGAAGCTGAGAGTCTGGCTGTGAAGAGAAATGTTTGACTTTAACCCAAGGTTTCCTGAACTTATTTAAACCAAAAAGCCTGGTTTCAATAAGCATCTCTCTGAATGAGTTTTTCAGAACATAGTTTGCAATACACTGCTATATACTGTCTGTAAATAGCATAGAATTCCCCCATTTCATAGAATAAATTGATTTTCTTTTCATCCTTTGTTGTCTTAATAAAATAAAAATGTAATAACCCTTCTAGATGTCATTATATAAAACAGCCAGATCTATTAGGTACAAATGAACATGTGCCAGCCAGAGTCTGGGGCCAGAGGCAAGGCGAGGCAGCCCCCAAAGCGTGCTGCCCTCTGCACATCCATGTGTGCCCTGTGTGACCACACAGCATGCTGGCAGCCAGCTCTACTCTTCTCCTGCAGGGACTGAAGTCTTCTTCATCTTCCACAACTTCCAAATGAGGTGACTGTTATGGATTGAATTTTGTCCCCCAAAATCAGGGTCAAATCTTAACCCTCAGTCCCATGAATGCTGCCTTATATTTGGGATTAGGGTCTTTGAAGATGTGATTAGTTAAGATGAGGCCAAACTGGCTTAGAGTGGGGCCTAATCCAATGACCGGTGTCCTGATAAAAAGGGAAACTTAGGGGAGCAGCTGTGGCTCAAGTGGTTGAGCACTTGCTTCCCACACAGGAGGTCCCGGGTTTGGTCCCCAGTGCTTCCTAAACACAAAAACAAACAACAAGCAAACAAGTGAAAAACCAACTCAAAGGAGCCAATGTGGTGCAGTGGATGGGCATCAGCTTCCTACATATGAAGTCCCAGTTTCAATCCCCAGCCCCCATACCTCAAAAAAAAAAAAAAAAAGAGGCGGGAAATTTGGACAAACAGACACAAAGTGAAGACAGAAGGCGAGATTATAGTGATAAATCTACAAGCCAGGGATGTCAAGAGTTGTTGGCAAACACCAGAAGTTAGAAGAAGCAAGGAAGAATTCTCCCCTATAAGTTTCACAGGGAGCATGGCCTTGTTGACCCCCTGATTTCAACGTCTAACCTGCAGACCTGTGAGATAATAAATTCTTTTTTTAATTTTTAACCACACACTTTGTAGACTTTGTTACAGCAGCTCTAGGGTACTAATACAGTGACCATCAGGGAGAAAGAAATATCTTAGGAAAAAACAAGGATTCCAAAATCAGGATTTCTTGTCCTGAATCAATGTGGACTTCTAAGAAGTTCAAAGACCCATTGTTATATTATGATTTTAGGTAAACACATCTCTCACCAATGGCAATGTTGACATCTCCAAACTAAATTTACTTCCCTGATTATCCCAGGAGAGAGGGATTAGACTCCACACTCATTTGTCAGAGCAAACTGATAAAATGACCCCAAGTTTCTCAGTTCCCAGATGGTGCTTTGTAAATGCATTAAATGCATGTACTTGTTTTTTTCTCTCTCTCTCTCCTACCTTAGCTCCCTTCCTCTGTTTCTCTCTCTCCCCCCCCCTCTTTCTCGCTCTCAAAAACTTCTTGATTTATTGGTCTCTGGGCTTTTTTTCTCTTGACTATTATCACTTTCTTTAAAGGTTGGAAAGCAAACTTGCAATTTGGGTAAATAGGGAACATGACGTCATAGAAGTGTACTGAAGCAGAGATCCTTTAGGAAATATTAAATGGCAGAATAGCATTTCAGATATTTTGAAAGCCTCAATTAGTTAAGAATGCAAATAGAACACTTTTATAGATTGCAGGCAAGTGAAATTTCATTTCCAAAGGTATAAATTCTTTCCTTTTTGTAGGAAAATAAAATAAATAAAATTCATTTATTAAAATAAATGAATTCCAGTTCCATTTTTAAAAATCTCCAGATGCTGCCTCAAGCTTCAGACATTGTTGGAAGGCTGATCGGCTTGTGTTTTCATTTCATGGGAGAAGTCCTAGGGTATGAGATATTATAGCAGAGATAACAAGATCTCTGCTGTACAGATATTTGTAAAGGAGAGTTATAATATAGCAACTTGCAATAATATAGCAATTTACCATTATTAAATACTTTCACTGATATTATATCACTTGATTATCCAAATAGCCCCATGAGAGAAATTAAGCAGATGTTATATTATCATCTTCTCCATTTTCTTTGCTGGAGGACAAAGGGACAGAGCGATTATATGGTTTGACCTGAAACACAGGGATAAGAGAAAGGATAAATTCAGTCCAGGTCATCTAACTTGAGGCTGGTCTTTCCCTGTTCAGCAGCTCTCCAACCTGAGAGCCTTAGAAAAGGCTCAGACTCAAAACCAGCATCATCAGCAGCTCAGCAATGGAAGTCCTAACCGGACACTTGGAAAAAGGAGTCAAGTCACTTTCAAGATTTAAGAATCATGAAATAGCATGCCTATACTAATTTGTAAAGAATTGTATTATATTTTTTTTAATCCTGAAAGCATTAATGATATTCTCACATAACAAATGTTGAAGCTGTACAAATTCATTAAGTTAATTTAACTTTTGAAAGGAACAATGTATATTATATCTGAATAAGTTGAAATTTTTAAAGCACAAACACTAATCTTAGATCATTTTTATGTATAAATTTATCACACAATTTATATAAGTAGTTTGAGGAGCTCGTGATTCTTCTTGCACTCTGCTACTGCTATCAAAAGAATGCTAGTTTCCGTATCAAATGTTCTAAAGTCTGGCTATTAGCTAATGTCCAAAAATGTATCAATCATTTGCCATTTCAACACTGCTGATTTCAGGTTCTAACAACCCTCAACCCAGAGAAAGGCACCAAGTATGAACAAAATGGTTCCAACAGTCATAATCTGTTAATTCACCAATAGCTTCTGGATATTGTCTAATTGTTGTCAACTGCATAATCCCACAAAACATGGGGCCAAGCTTGCATCATTGAGAGAGAAAGAGAGGGAGAGAATAAATAATTCTGTTCTTTAAAAAGAAAATATCTGCCTATTTTAAAATGTGTAATTCATTCCTTTATTTGGCTTATATTTATTGTGTTGACAGCTAACGATGCTAATGAAAAGCAGAAGGTTTAAGTGATAGGGACAACGGTAAAGTTACTACATGTTTATTGAACATGTGTGCTGTGTGGCACTGAAAGTGTATAAGTGAGTTAACTGCTTCTTCCTTTATGGAGATAGTCTTCTGGCAAAAGCCAAAATAACTATCTTTCACATAAATTTAGTTGTAGAAGCTACTTAAAGTGAGTTTAAAACCCAGTTCAGGTTTAGAGATTATTGCCACCACAGTACAAAGTACACATAAGTCAAGCCTGGTGCAGGTGTTGGAACCCTGTCCAAGATGGGGCACATCAAGATTTTTACCCAAGATGCAACAAGCCAGTGTCCCCTGCAGTCTATGATCCATAAAGCAGGCTCCTGAGACCACTAAAGTCAACATCAAGTAAAAAAAAGTGATGGAGTTGTATCTATAATTCATTAATGCATTGTCTATGATTTTCCATATCAGTTCTTGAAGGTGGAAAACTTAATACAAAGCAATCTGATGACAGAATTCTTCTAGATTTTTACCATTTTTTCCCAATCTTTTATAGTTTCACACCTAAATCAATAGCAATTTCTTTTAGCATATGACTTTATTGAGCCTTTCCAAAGCATTCTATTTGATTTTAGCACTCCCATCTCATCGTCTTGTGTAATATTCAATTAAATAACATAACGACAATAACAATGCAACTAGCATGTGCAGGTTTCAGATAAATGCAACAGATTCCAGGTAAATATGCAATTCGCCTGAGGGAAGCAAATGTACCCAGGTGTACCAGGGAGAAGCATGATAGCCACAGTTAGCTTTCAGTGTAGCTGAAGCATCAGCACATTTTTTCTTGATAGAGATAATGGTGAAATTCATTAACCCAGACAGTCAGTTAAGTGGAGGTTGGTTAAGAGAGCTTCTTCTGTAGGTGAACTTAAAAGTTCACTCAATTAGGGAAGTGGCTGTGGCTCAGTTGGGCTCCCGTCTACTGTATGGGAGGCCCTGGGTTCACGTCCCAGGGCCTCCTTGTGAAGGCAGGCTCGCCCGCATGCTGCAGAGCACGGCCGGGCCCTCAAGCGCTGCGGAGGACAGCTGGCCGGCAAGCCCAGCAGAGAGCTGGCTTAGAGGGTGACATAACAAAAAGGGATACAAGCAAAAAAAAATGCAGAAGAGCATGCAATAAATGGACACAGAGAGCAGACAGTCGCTAGCAAAAAGCCAAAAGGGGGCTGGGGGAGATTAAAAAAAAAAAAAAGTTCACTCAATTAGGAGAGCAGGTGTAGCTCAGTGGTTGAGCACCTGCTTCCCATGCACCAGGTCCTGGGTTCATTCCCTGGTACCTCCTATATTAAAACAACAACAAAAACACTCAATTAAACATTCTCTCCACCATCTTCAAACTAATCTCTAGCCAAGTATGTAGTAATTAATTCAGATTCAGTGATATTTTAAGAATAAGTCTAATATCTTCAAGGCAGATGCCTACATTTCCTTATGCAATGGCATAAGGAGGCTGAAGAAAAAGAGATAGCAACACTGAACTTTGCTATGCCATTGACAGTTTCTCAAGATTTGTTTATTGTTTCCTTGTGTCCTTTATAACCATTCTATGACAACTGCATGCTAGAGGGTTGTAGCAAAAAATAGTAGCCTTTATGGTAGAACACATGGTTTAAAAACAAAATTAGAATCATTTTTGATGATAAAAATTTTCAATCATTTCAATGTTCCATATCACCCAAAAAGGCTTTCAATCAAATTAGAGACAGACATTTTCTGGACAATCTCTTTTATTATTACATCCTAGGACCCAGTGCTTTTTACCCAGTTGGCTCACAGACAGAGGTGATACGTGCTTCAGTAATGCCAATGCCAAGCCTTCATTAAAACAAAAAGGTGCCCCTGAAAGCATGTGCCTCCTGTGTGTTATACCAGAGGTGGGTGGGGCAGCTTCTCCACAATCACCTCAGAAGTTCTGGAAACTAGAGAAGATCCACCAAGAATCCAGTTTTCAAGATCTGTCATACCTCCTGGCAAAAAAGGTGAAGAAAATGTAGGCACATGGTAACCAGGGGAAAAGCTGTCTTTAAGGGGGAGGAGAGCAGATACCGGTATAGAAAAGCATGGTTTTAAGACTGACACCCCTTGGTATCCCTTGAAATTTCTTTAAGCCTGCCTTGAAGGAAAATATCTCAAGTTCTTCAAGAGAGACACTTCCTCTGGGGAAGATGACATTAAAAGACAACTTTTGGGTTACTCTTTCAGGAATATGAAGAAATGATTTTGACACTGTTGAGGTGAGGGCCCTAACTCATTTCAGGAAGTGCGACCCTTGTAGTTCTCAAAGCAAGGAGACCCCTGAGGAGAACTCAGAGAGCATGGGACCTGCCCCCAGCAGGTGCGGGAGCTGCAGGCACAGGCAACTTTGAAACCCCGTGGGTCCAGCCCACAACATAGCGAACATATGGACATGCTCTCACACCCCCACACTGAAGATCATTTTGCTTTGAAACCTCTAAAGGAGTTTTACAATCTTGCTCTTGAAATTTTTTTCTATGAATATCTTGTTTAATTTACTATGAGTTATGATTGCTAAGCAATCATTGTGCATTCTTGGGAAATCTTGAGACATGAGAAAAATCTAACCTACAAATGGTTTTCGAATGTAATAAAATTTTATGGATTCTAAAATTAGCAATGATTGAAGCTGACATGATGCTACATTTTACAGACCTTTTATTAGGCTTTTATTAAATTCAGTTTTACAGTTTTCTTATTTTAAAGCTAGTTATCTTTTTTTTTTCCATACGCCCTTTCCAAGCCAGGAAGTCCTACTTTATACCCTAAGTGCCTAATGGCTAGAATGGCCCTGTTTGGTACTCTGTGATTCTGCTGGGTGGGGATGTGAAGCAAACAGTAAGTACAGGACAGGACAACTTGTTTGTTACTAATTTACATTTTGTTCATTCCTTTTCCCTTTCCCCATTTCAAACAAAGAGCTAGGCCTTTGGACACCTTCTTAAAGGCATTTATCTTGCAGAAAGCAGAATCTTCCTAGACACAAACATCTTTCCTGGCTTTTGTTCTACAAAGGTGGGAACAACTTGCGATGATTGCACTAGAAGAGAAGGGAGAAAGCAAGTGACTCCAAGGAAAGTAAAATAAAGGAAGAGAAACCACAGGTCAGAGAAAAACACAGAGATGATCAGATCCCACAAGATAGTGGCAAGACTTCAGAGTTGGTGGATCATGAAGGCACAATGGCTCCTAGACCAGGCACATTCCCTTGGCCGTGGTCCCCCCTTGGCCTGCAGGCAGCTGACCTGCCTACCTTTGAGGCACCACATTGGTCTAAATGAGAATAGCAGTGCAACCAGGTGGACTGAAGACCAGAGGCTCTGCCCGTTTTTCTAGGTACCAACCAAATAAGCCTTCCAGGTTCTTGTGCAAGTACAGGGAAGGAAAAGGAGTCCTAGTTATAACTGAAATTTTAACATCCTATTAGCAGGCCAGGAAAGTAACTCAGAAAATATAAGTAATTTGGTATGTATAAAACTAAAGCACTATTTCTTGCACAGCGAGGCTTAAGCTAACCTCTTTCTTAAAGTAAGTGTGATTATCAAATTGCCATTGTGATTGTTATTTAGGCCCTGGCCTTCATCCCAGCTGTGTGACTGGGTGGGGTGAGAATAACATTCACTTCAATTTAAGTACTAAGTGTTCAATTCATTCACTTAACAAATACTTATAAAGCACCTACTGTGCACACAGCACTCTATGAGAGCTTAATGAACCCCGTGCAGTTACATGGAGTCTACCAAGAAACAAAGACATTAAATAAGAAATTATCATTAAATGAGATGGATTGAGTAGAGATACAGGAAGTTGAGAGCATTATGGGCGCACAAGGAAACCTAGCAGAGCAGTCAGTCACAGGGGGCTCCCCAGAGGAAGGGGCTAAGATACAAAGAAAGAACAAGAAGTAGACAGGCAAAGAGGAAAAAGAATAGTCTAGAAAAGGAGAAAGCATTCTACTTGCCACGTGTTGAAGAGCCAATGGCTGAAACCCTTCTGGGTCATCACATTCAATTATTCGCTCAGCTTAGGAATCCCCTCCACCCCCCGTAGCACACTGACACATTGTGGCCCAAACTTAGCCGAAAGTGCATGCCTGAACAACAGGAGTGTGATATTCACTTCATCTCTGAGGATTTAATAGGAGTGATGGTAGCTCTTGGATGCAGGAAAAATGAATGACATCGTTCGACATGCGATAGCTCATGGCCTGACATGAGGGGTCTCGTGTGAATTCAGAACTGTTTTAATACACAGAATAATAATAAATGCTCATATGATACCAAGTGTGGTGCTTTGGGGCTGTATTTGCCCCTGAGAAGCATGTTCTAAAACTTAATCTGTTCCTGTGGGTGTGAACTGTTGTAAATTGGACATTTTCATGAGGTAACCTCAGTTAAGGTGTGGCCCAGCTAAATCAGGATGGGTCTTTACCCTATTACTGGAGAACTTATGGGGAAGGTGAGAGAGAGAGAAAGCCACAGGGGAGCAGCCAGAAGCTGAAAGTCAATGGAAGCGAAAGAGAAGCGAGAGGCTGGGAGAGGCTGCTGTGTGTGTTGCCATGTGACGGAAGAGCCTAGGACCAAAGCCAGCCCCAGACACCAACCTGCAGGAAGAAAGCATGGCCTTGATAATGCCTTGGTTTGAACTTCTCCTATCCTCAGAACTGTAAACCAATAAATTCTCATTATTTAAACCAACCCATTGCATGGCATTTGCTTTAGCAACAAGGAAAACATTTTGAAGTGAAAATATCCCTTACAAAGTTTTCTCTTCAAAATACTTAAAATGTGAAAGTTTGGATGCCAGAGTTGCCAAGAAAATCCACATATTTAAAATACTTCACTCCTAGGAATGCCAGATAACAGAGTCATTTTTATACATAGCCATAAAACAATACGGAAAGGAGGAGAGGAGAATTTAGAGAGCAGCTTTGGCAAAGGAGATGAAATTACAAAAAGATAATGGATGTGTGGCCCTCTTGGTTTCCAGCTTCTTCTCTCATTCAGATGCCAAAGATCCGAGGAGAGAAGAGGCTCTGCCGATCCCCACGGTTAATTCAGCCCATGGCCCTTGGGCTGAATGGAGCCCATATGGTTCCGGGCTGATTTTTCTAATGAGTTCATCCTGAAGAAAGAAAATCATTTTGATCTACATTTAGTGAACTTTTCTCTTTAATCAGTGTGGCTGGTTTTATTACATGGTTTGAATTTTGCTGATAGGTCATTCCTGCTGCTCTCCCACTATAAAAAAAAAATAAAAAACATTTTTAAGTGGATATAAATTACTAGCTTTACTTACTATGAGCTGATTTTATGCTTTTTCACTTTGCTAATTCATGTTTTAGAAGTTTAATTTTATGAGTTTATCTTACACATTTTCACCACTTAACTCTTCTTATTGAAAGTTAAACTTCTTGCTTGCCAAAAGGAATATGATCATAAACTGTGCTCAATGCCAAAAGCAAGCAGCATTATAAAATTATACTCTTAAATCCTGGCTTTACATGTTTTTAATCTTGTACCCTGGTTATTAAAATATGTGTAATACAGGAGTCCCTCACCCACTGACATGTGGTAAAGTACAAGTCCCAGATTCCCAATTAATACAGAAAGAGGGAGAGAAAGAATGAGAGAAAGAGAAATGAGAGACATCCTTCTCTTCAAACACCTTGATGTGTGTGACTCTAACGAAAAAAGATTCAAACACAACTGGCAGTTGAATTACATATAAAGGAAGTATGCTCCCAAGACTGCAGGTTCCAGTCTGATGAATATTTATTAAACCAGGCTCTTGTTGAGACTTGGCCATTTCACAATAAAGAGCATAGACAGCAACTACTCAAAACAATTTTCCCTTCTTGAAGAAACTGTTGCCTGGCATTCATAGCTCTGCCAGGATAATTTTGAATTGTAAGACATCTTAACAGTGTTTCTCCCACCTGCCCTCCTTACCTTTCATATCTAACATTCAAATCAAGCCAACGTCACCTGTAAGGCCCATGGTGACAGAGAGGGCAATCACTGATTCCACACTTGCCTTCCTCTATACAGAGAAGTAGAACTTCTGCTTCCTGACTTGAGACACTACTGTCATGTATCTTCTACAGCATCCTATCTGTCCTTCTCAGCAATGATAGCAAGAGCGGGAGAGTACCTCTTTTTAACTAGATCCAGTGAAGTCCCAGGACAGGCTCCCATGGCCAGGTAGGGGTCCTTGTCTGTCTCTATTCTGTGACCAGGGGATGTAGGGCTTTGGTGGGCAAGTGTAGGTCATGTGCCCAGCCTTCAAGACATCCAAAATGCATGGAGTTTAAAAAAAAATAAAGGTAGTTTTACAAAAGGAAAATCTGGCAGCTATTTGTAGAAGGGGTACTAAATGCTCAAAAAAAAAAACACAATTTTTGTCCATTTATATATTCTAAGCAAAGTTTTAACCCAACATGTAATCAAAATTACATCTGATTCAGCATATCTCTTTAAATCACATATTGATTTATTTTATTATTATCACATTTTTTAGGAGGTACCAGAGATTGAACTCAGGACCTCATACATGGGAAGCAAGTGCTCACCACTGAGCCACATCCACTCTCCAATGAGAGCTGGCCTTTTTGTTTGTTTGTTTTGCTTCTAGAAGTTACCTCGGATCAAACTTGGGATTCCATACAAGGGAAGCAGGCACTCAAGCACTTGAGTTACATCCACATCCTGATTTATTTTTAAAAGACCATACAATATATAAACCCATAAGAAAAAGATGAATAATAATAGAAAAATGAGCAAAGTATATGCAAGAGAAGTTTACTGGATTGGGGATGGGGGTGGAGACCAACATCCATTAAACATAAGAAAAGATGTTTGACCTCACTCATCAGAAAATTGAAACAAGAAAAAGATACTATTCTTCACGTATCAAAATTATAAATCACACGAAGCCATTTTAAAATCTTGAAAATACTTATAATTGGAGGATACCTGGTACAAACAAGGATATAGGAAAAGGCCTTTAGTGGGAGTATAAATTGGTGTCAATTGGCAGAGGAGGTCCTCCCAAGAGCTATCCAAACTAAAATGCAAGGCTCAGCAAGCCCCAAGTTAGGAACCGACCTTGCTGACTTGCTGATTTTCCAAGGCATGTGTGCAAGCAAATTCACTGAAGCATGCTTCAAGCTAAACAGAAAACTCTGTGTCCATCAGTAGGGAACAGGAAAAACAAATTGTGATATATCTATATGAGGAATGCTAGGAAGTCACTAAGAACCGAAGTGGATCTTTATATGAAAAGAGCTCCCAGATGCAGAAGTGGGGGAAAATAGTGTGTTTAGTATGCTCCCTTTTACAGGAAAAAAAACAACAACAAACAACCCTGTAGATGCGTATATGTGGCAATGTGCATTGTTTTTCTGGAAATCGTATGTGGTTACTAGGGATTACTTTGTGAAAAGGAAGAGGAAGTTCCCATATTCCATATTACAAGCCTCTCTATGAACTGACTTTTCTAACAGTTTAAGTGCTTTATTTTGTTTTTTAAAATGTCAACAAGGATTTCTGAGTGGGAAGATTACAAATCAGTTTTATATTTTCTTCTTGGTACTACTCCGATTTATCAAAAAAAAACTGATGTTATGTTATAAATTTTAAAGTATATATTTAAAAGAAGAATAAAACAACTCTATAGTATATTAATATCAGAAAATAAAATGTTATATTTCATTGACTAGACACTCAATAGCTGGTTCCTTAATGAGATAACTAGTTAGCAGATTAATACAGGAATGAATAACAAAACCATATAATATTAAGTTGAAGTTCATGAAGAAGTTGGTGACAGCATCTTAGCTCCCAGAACCTGAACAATACCTGGTCTGTGCACATTATCATCCTCATACTCTCAAACTACCTCTTCCTTCACCTGTCAATGTGTGTTCTGAGTACTAATTAGCATCAACTCAAATAAACAAAACATTTAATAGAAACATGTAAGCATGTACATTTCTACAAATATTGTATAAATGTGAATATTTGCATATGATCCATACATCACAGAAAGAGATTGTTGTGTTTTTTTGTATGACTTTTTAAATAAACCTACATATTTATGAAAAAAAGAAAAGAAAATGTAATAAATATAATAATTGAGAGTATAATAGACAATATTTCATACAATAGGTAATATGTAAGTATTTTATATCTAACATATTTAATTATATATAATCTCGTTTACTCCTCAAAATAACATTATGAAATGAGTACCTCTCCCCTTTGTACAAATGAGAAGAGTGAGACTTAATGGAAGTTAAGTAACTTGCCTAGGTTCCTCATTGAGTGATAGAGCCAGGACTTAAATCCAGCCAATCTGACTGTAGATCTAGTGTACTACCAACCTGCAATTTACCTAAAAATTTAATATTTAGAAATTGTCTTTCCATGACACCAGATTGTAGAAGAATATGCATTGCCCCATGTATTACTAAATCTTTCAATTAACTTTTAACACATTTTTAAAGCTTTATGTTCCTTGTTATAAATGGAATCTATAGAATGGAGGTGATGATAAATCCTGCCTTCCCAGGACTGAAAAAGCAAATGAGAAGATCAAATATATAATATCCTTTTAAAAATTGTGGAGCACTCCTCATATATAAGATATTGCCAGTATGTGATTAGCCTCCCAAAGGACTGCAGGCTGATAAAACTAATAACTTCTGCACTTATCCTGAACTGAGGGAGGGCTTTCCACACTGGTGAACAAGTCTATTTTGCACAGGCCTCACCTGGTGAGCCACCAGACTTCAGCTCCCTATTGACTCCTAAGCACAGACTATGAGGTAATACTCTAAGCCTCATTTTGCAGCACATAAAACCAAGGGAGGCACAAAGGATTGTGGGAAAAAGGCAGAGTGGGAAGCTTCAGGAATCAGCTGCTCCATAAGAACAACTATTAAATAGACAGGAACTGTCTAAATCAACTGTTTCAAAATTCAGGAGTCAGTAGAACACTGTACAGTGTCTGTGCCACTGTGGGGCAGCAGTGGGGCCCAGCCACTGGCATAGCTTCCTAGTCCCAAAAAGGGACATAAAAATTCACTTCTCCAAGACCTGGGGTGGGTACAGGCTTATCACTATCACAGTTTTGGATTAGCTAGTTCAGATCTCTAGGGGGCCAGGCTTTGAGAGCAACCATTATTCCAATCCACCCAAGACAAAGATGGTGGATGATACTTGAAGATGGTATGTTTCTTCAGAGATGCAGAGGATGGTTGGAGGGCTGCATTTGCTAGACAGGTCAAGAAAGCACCTCTTTAGAGAGTCATGGAAGAAACTCCTGATGCCCTTTCCAGTCCCTTCCTCATCGCCTCTCCAGGACAATTTAGAGCTGCCTGGCACACCCTGTGTCAGTCCCTGGCCTTAATCTAGTTGGAAAGACTGACTTGAGAAACTTCTCTCCAGTATGCCACCTGCCCCACTCCCCACCCCTGCACTGAATTTGCCCTCGAGGCAAAAGCAGGTTGAGCCAAGGAAGCCAGTAGAATACCTGGGAGAAGGAAAGTGTTTGTCTCTTGGGAAATAGAAGGCCATTCAAATTCCGGTAAACAGGGAAACTCCTAAGGCCACCAGCAAGTACAAACCCAGGACAAGACTCAGGTCCAGGAAAGTCAGAGCAGACCATGCACTTTGTAGTCACCTTTACAGATCTTCCTGATAGCAGGGCTAACATTCAAGATAATCTCTATCATATCACCAGATTGTTACAAACTCAAAAAAACAGATATCTCAGGGAATAAATCTAAGGTTAACATTTTAAAAAATTTAAATGTACAGTGTGCAACAAAAGATTATAAGACAAACAAAGAAATAAGAAATGATGACCCAGTCAAAGGGAGAGAATAAAAACCCAGAAAAACATCAAAAAAGAAGACCAGACAGACTGCTTACACACTGGACAAAGACATTAAAAAATAATAATCTTCAATATACTGAAGGAGGTGAAGGAAAATACAGACAAATTAAGGATATCAGGAAAATAATGAAAGACTAATAGGAGAATGTCAATAAAGACAAAGAAATTTTAAAAAGAAACTAAACAGAACTAATTAGAATGGAAGACCACAATAACTGAAATGAAAAAATTTCTAGAAGGGTTTCAACAATAGATTGGAACTGGCAGAAAAAAGAGTCAGTGAATTTGAAGATAAGACAATTAGAATGAGTCAGGTTAAGGGGCAGAAAGAAAAAAGAATTATAAAAATAAAAAAGTAGCCTGAGACCTCTGGGACCCCATCAAGCATACCAATATACTCATCTTGGGGGTCCCAAAAGGAGAAGGAAAAAAAGGGCAGAAAGAATATTCAAAGAATTATGACAGAAAACTTTCCAAACTTATCAAAAGGCATAATATGCACATCAAAGAAGCCCAGAGTATACCAAACAGGATAAAATTAAAGAAGAAAATACCCTGTCACATTCTGATCAAGCCGTCAAATGCAAAGTACAAGGTGAGAAGACCACAAGAGAAAAGCAACATGTTATATACAAGGGAGTCCCAATTGCACTGAGTGCTGATTTCTTATCAGAGCCAGGAGGCAAAAAGGCAGTGGGTTGAAATACTTAAAGTGCTGAAAGAAAATAATCAACAACCAACAATTTTATATCCAGTGAGACTTTCTATCAAAAATGGGGGAGATATTAAGACATTCCCAGGTAGATAAAAACTTATGAAGTTCTTCACCACTAGAACTACCCTCCAAGAAATGCTGATGGGAGTGCTTCAGACTGAAAAGAAAGGACACTAGATATTGGTTCAAAATAGCATAAAGAAATAAAGCCTTCCAGTAAAGGCAACCATTGGGTTATTACAAATGTCAATACTATTGTACTGTGTTTTTTGGTACTAGTAGTACCAAAAATAAAACTAGTAGTATTGTACTTAAGTAGTTTTGGAACTACTTAATTCCTACAAGTACTAAAATACAACTGTACAAAAAATAATGATAAATATGTGGTTTTAGACACACAGTGTACAAAGATATATCTTGTAACAAATACAAAAAATGGTGAGGGACAGAGGGTATAGAAGCATATGTATGCTATTAAAGTCAAGTTAGTTACAAATCAAATATGATTGTTATATATCTAAGATGTTAAAATTTTGACCATATGGTAACCGAAAGGAAAATATATGAAAAATATATCTAGATAGAAATTAGATGGGACTCAATATGGCACAATACAAAACAATTCAAATAAATATAAAAGAAGGCATTAACTGAAGAGTTGAGAGACAAAAAAGGTAAAAGATTTACAAAAACTAAATAGCAACAAGGCAGAAATCCTACATTATCAGTAATGACTTTAAATGTAAATGGATTAAACTCTCCAGTCAAAGGCACAGATTGACAGAATGGATAAAAATGTATGATTCAACTATATACTGTCTACCAGAGATTCAACTTAAATTCAAAGACATAGGTTGAAAGTGAAAGACGGAAAAAATATACCATGCAAGTAGTAATGAAAAGAGTTCTGGGGGTTACTATTCTAATATCAAATGAAACATGCTTTAAGTCACAATTACAAGGGACAAAGGTGGTCATTATATACTGATAAAGGGGTCAATTTAACAGAAAGATGTAACAATTATAAATCTATATGCACTGAACAGCAGAGCCCCAAAATATCTGAAGCAACTATTGGCAGATTTGAAGGGAGAAATGGACAGTTCTACATTTGTAGCAGGAGACTTTAATACATCACTCTCAATAATTGATAGAACATCTAGACAGAAGATCAATAAGGAACTACAAGACTTGAACGATACTCTAAATCAACTAGACCTAATACTGGACATGGATTGGACATTTCACTGAACAATAATAGAATGCATATTCTTCTCTAATGCACATGGATCATTCTCCAGGATAAACCATATCTTAGGTCACAAAACAAGTCTCAATAAATTAAAAAATTTTGAAATCACACAATGTAACTACTCTAACCACAATGGAATGAAACTAGAAACCAATAACAGCAGGAGAAATGGAAAATTCACAAATATGTGGAAATTAAACAACATACATTGAAACAACCAATTGGTTAAAGAGGAAATTACAAAGGAAATTAAGAAACACCTTGAGGGGAATGAAAATGAAAATACAACATATGAAAACTTGTGGGATGCGGCAAAGGCTGTCAAGTAAATGTATAACTCAAAATGATTACATTAAAAAAGAAAAAAGATTCCGAACCAGAGAACTGACCTCAAAACTAGAAGAACCAGAAAAACAGGAGCAAACAAAACCTAAAACAAGCAAAAGAAAGGAAATAATAACAATTAAAGTAGCAGTAAGAGAAACAGAGAATGGAAAACAATGGAGAGAATCAACAAACCCAAAAGTTGGTTCTTTGAAAAGATCAATAAAACCAACAAGCTTTTATCTACACTGATGAAGAAAAAAGAGAGAGGGCAAATAAAATATGAACATGGGACATTACTACTGACACTTTTGAAATAAACTATAAGAGGATACTATAAACAACTGTACACCAACAAATTAAATAACCTAGATAAATAGGACAGTTCTTAGAAACACATGAACTACCTATGCTGACTCAAGAAGAAATAGAAAATCTCAACAAACCAATAACTAGTAATGAGATTCATCAGTAATCAAAATCCTCCCAGGGAGCAAATGTGACACAAGCAGTTGAGCACCCACCTATTAGGTGGGAGGTCCCAAATTCGGTTCCCAGGACATCCTAAAGAAGACACACAACACAGTGAGCTAACATGACAGGCTGGTGCAGTGAGCTGATGCAGCAAAATGACACAACAAAGAAAAACCACAAGGAAACACAAGAGACACAATGAGCAGAACAGAGATGGCTCAAGCCATTGGGTGTTGTCTCTCATGTGGTTCATTTCCCAGTGCCTCCTTAAAAACAAAAAAAAGAAGACAAGAAGATGAGCACACAACAGACACAGAGAGCAGGCAATGAGCACATGAGCACAAAACAATGAGGAAGGGGAGAAATAAATAAATAAAATAAATCTTTAAAAAAATTCCTCCCAAGAAAGAAAAGCCCAAGAGCAGATGGTTTCACAAGGGAATCTGACCAAACATTCAAAAAAAATTAACAACAATCCTGCTCAAGAAGGAGCTGGGACCAAGGAGGAAGAGGGAGGCTGAACCCTCACAAAGACCAGCAGCCATCTTGCTCCAACACGGGGCGACGGACTTTGGTGAGGGAAGTGACTTAATGCTTTATGGCCTTGTGACTATAAGCTTCTACCCCAAATAAAGACCCTTTATAAAAGCCAACAAAGTTCTGGTACTTCACATCAGCACCCCTTTGGCTGACTAACACGACCCCCTACCTATTTCTTCTGTGGCCAGAGGTGTGTTTACTGGCCAAAATTCCTTGCAAGAGCTTGACTCTAGCCCAGGCCTTTGGAAGTGGTCAAAATCCCCTGATTCACTCTCCTTGCTTTCTATTCCCTGAGTTATCTGCCCATTCTTCCTCCACCACTAAAATAAAAGCCAGTTCACAAGAAAGCCATTGGATAAATTAATCCATTCCATCATTTTAGAGATGTGGTAGGAGGGAAGGAGAGAAGGTAAGAGAGGGATTTGAACTGCAAAGTAGCAAAGGAAGAATAATGCTTACAGAAATATTAATGGTGAGATTTCATGCTTCAGTAGGGCCGAGGTTTGGGAAAACGGTAGAGCTTCCAGAAGCATAACCCCATGTAGGGATAATCCTTAGGTAAAATATGGAATTATGTGTAAATTTTTAAAAAAGATTATAGACTAAAGGACTAGAGAAAATATGCTTAAAATGTGAATAGTAGTTGACTTTGTTTTATGGGACAAAAATTTTACTTCGTTTTTTCCCCCTCAACCCTGCTCTTCTTTATTTAAAATATTTTTCTTTCTTTAAAAATATCTATAATTGAAAAGTATGATCCCAAAACGTATAGGAAAGCTCTCTTCATATGGTCCTACTCAGTCCACATGTGTAGTCCTGTGTTAAATGAAACTCTAGCTGTTGGATATGTTTAAGACACGGTTCTTTTTTTAGCCAAGGGAGTCTTCCTGGGATTGCTAATGAGTTATAGGCCACAGGCCCAGGCACTGGGGGGTCCTACAGAAAGCAGCCACCCCCACACTGATGCCAGGGCAGGGTGCCCATTTATTCTTGCAGAGACAGCTTGTACTGACAGTTGGGGTTTATAATTCTAGGTCCGCTTAACCTGCCAAGAGAGAAACTGGAGGGCGCATTCATTTGGGATTCATTTTGGGGTGGCCTTTTAAATATCACCCTGGCAAAGTGAGGTCCTGCTGGAGGTTTTGGGTTTGTTTGCCTTTTAATGGCACTTCTCTCTCTTCCAAAAATTCATTTCTCTTGTACTCTACGAATATGGTGCCCTCAAACAAATGACGGATTTCAGGTACACATAACTGCTTTGCACTTTACAGAGTATTTGCAATGTAAATACGATGAGCTCAAGAGTATTCTTGTGTAAAGTGCTAACAAATATTTGTTCTGCTGAGGACAGCCCAGCTTTCTGGGCCTGGGAGAGCTGTGGGGCAGGCCAAGAACAGGCGGTGGTCAGCCCCTAGGGCTGTGCTCTCTCCCACTTTGGCAGGCGCTGGGGCTGGCCTCCTGACTCAGTGAAATAAAAAACACTTAAATCACACGTGGATATTTAAACGACTTAGTGTCTGCCTTTTCAGAGTCTGAGTTTCTACAGCAGAACCTTAGGTTAGGGATAAAGTGCTTCCCTTCATTTGCTTGCCAGGTAAGAGGAACCTCTACCTGAAGCCACCCTACCTAGCGGTGACCAGCGTCTGCTAAGCCCTCCAGACCCCTTCCTGACCTGGCGCACAAGGGCCACTAAACCCCAGGGAAATCGCATGAGGGCAGGAAATGACAGGCGTGGCTTCCTGAAGGACATCAAACTGGGTACAGGGAAAAGGTGAGAGGGAGGAACAGGGGAAGGAAGGGATTTCCACATAGGAAGTCCCGAAGTATCACAATCCTCCCCTTGCTCCTAAGATAAAGACAAACCCCTTGTGTGCCCCTCCCTCTGGCTCCAGCCCCATCTTGCTCGTCTCTCTCACTTTCTGACGTCCAACCACACACACCATGCTCCCTCCAGGACCCGGCCTCGGGCTGTTTCTTTTGCCTGGAACTCTTTCCCCCTCCCCTCTTTGTCTAAATAATCCCACATCACCTTTCATATCCTTCTGGTCACTTCCTCAGGGCCTTCCTGAACTCCCTACCAAGATCAAGTTCCCTTAGTAGGGGCTTTCTGGGTATCCTACACCTCTCAGGTGTATAATCTTAGAGCTTTGTGAGTGATTGTCTCTCTCCCTTTACTAAATATAAGCCCACTGAGGGCAGAAGCTGGAAATATCTTTGCTCACTGCAGTGCCTTGAACTGTGTCTGGTACATAATAAGTATTTAATAAGTACTGATTGAACAAATGAATGAATGCTTGGCCTGAATGAATGAATGAAGCTAAAACTCAACCCAGGATTCTTTTTTCGTTTTTTGAGAACTTTTATTTCAGTAGTAAGAACCATTTAAAATACACTATAAGTACAGATAATAAAATTATAAATACTTATATAGTCAATGGCCAGATTTAACAAACACTGAAATTTTTACTTCAGCATTTTTTTTAAATGCTCATATCGCTAAAGTCTATTTTGAATCTATTTGTTTAATTTTTTTTCATTTTTTAACTTTATTTTTAAAGAAGCTTTAGATTACAGAAAAGTTACATCAAAAATATAGGGGATTCTCATATATCCCACGCCCTCCCACTCTCACCTTTTCCCCTATTAATAACATCTTTCATTTGTGTGTTGTACTTGTTACAACTGATGAACACATACTGAGGTATTGCTCCTAATCATGGTCTACAGTTAACATTATGGTTTACACTTTGCACTGAACAATTTTATAGGTTTTGATAAAATTTATAATGGCCTGTATCCATCACTGCAACATTATGCAATACAATTCCAATGTCCCAAAAATGCCCTCATTCAACCTATTCTTCCTTTCCCCTCCCCTCAGAATCTCTGGTGACTACTATCTTTATATCAATGTTGAAATTCTTCACTAATACAATAATAATGTCTACTTTGGCCCATGGTTTCATTCTCTCCTTATGTTTATTCATTCTTCGATCCTGAGGTTTTGGGGATGGTGATACCTGCTTTGCTTCAGATTGAGCGGGGCTTAGATACCATGGGGCAGATGGATGGAACTGTCTTGTTGTAGTTGTAGATACTCTGTTTTGGAGGGATAGGCATTGTCCATTATTAACATTTTGTTGTCCTGGGTGAGTCCAGTGAACTGGAGAGTAGGTATTGGCTGCAACTCTGCTGAAATTCAGGGTTCAACAGGTATATGAACAGACTGAAGATTTAAGTTTCTGGGACATATATTTAATGGGTATAGTGCTAATTATAGGTTCTAATAAAAGGAGTAGATGAAACATGTGTAGGGAAATTATAAAGAATCTAACTCTGTTACATTGGGGAAATAGTACGCCACCAGTGCGGTACTGATATCATGCGGTTGTGTGCCCTGCCTATAGTGTCCAGATGTCTCTAGAGCCCTTAGGAGCATCCTTGCTTGAGGCTTTGTTTACTGTGGTAGTCAGTGAGATCTTTCTGAGACATGCATTAAGAGTAATCTCTGGAATGACCTCCCAACTCACTTTGAAATCTCTTAGCCATAAAAACTCACCTGTATTTAATATTTCCCCCTTTTGGTCAAGGTCTTTTCCCAAATGCATTGCTAGTTGGTGCTTGGTAATAATCCCTCAGTGCCAAGGAGGCTCATCCCCAGGAGTCATGTCCCACACCAGGAGGAAGGCAGTGAGCATATATGCTGACTTTGGCTTAGAGAGAGGCCACATTTGAGTAACAAGGAAGTTTTCAGGAAGTAAGTCTTAGGCAATAGCTATTACTATGCTAAGTTTCCATTTTACAAGAATAAGGTTCATAAGTACAAGCATTAATATCAAGGGCCTGGCATATTGGTCTGTCCTCTTTCACTAGACACTGCCCATACACTCTAGAGAGTCTTGCCATTCTATTAGAGAACATAACAGGACTCCCCAGAATGGGAATTTAACATTTTGTTGGTTTATTATGTGGCTTTCCACCTGCTGAGAGAACACCCCATGACAATATGCACACATTCATATTCCACAGAGGCGTGACCCAGGTGCACCCTTCCCCACACATCCCCCACCACTGACACCCTGCACAGTAATCCTCTCCTGCCATAGTTGTAACTTTTCTGTAATCCGAAACCTCCCCGAGAACAAAACCAAAAAAAATTTCTTGCAATCTCATAAAAACAGAATCTGGAAGATAGGTTACCAGGAGACAAAAAGGGAATAGAGAGTGGTGAGCCAATATTCAATCTGGGCAAAACCTATAAGGTGGAAGGGGATGGTTTGACAGTGGATGGGATGATGGTCATATAGGGATGCCAGTGGAGGCAATGGTGCTAGAATGCAAGGGTGTGAGGAATTGGGGGACTGGGTTGGACTATCCATGTAACTGGGGGGAGGGCTAGAGGAAGAAACAGGTGCACATCCATAGATGGAAGTCTATGGATGAAAATACAATTGTGGGAATGTTCTTTGGGCAACTATAGCTGGGGAGGCTCACTGGGGCAGAGTGTCAGTGATGGGGGGATGTAGTGTACCTAGGGCATACTTCTTTGGAATATGATTGTGTTCATCTTATCATTGGTGTTATCTCAGTGGGTGGAGACCCATGCAATAAACAACAAAATGCTAAACTCCCATCCTGGGGAGTCCTGCTACATTCTCAAATAGAGGGGCAAGAATCTCTCAAGTACAGAGACAGCTCCTGATAAAAGAAAGCAGACCAATATGTCAAGCCCTCAATATTAACACATGTAACTATGAGCCTTATTCTTGAAAAATTGAAACTTTGTGGTTACCATAGGTTCCGAGGGGAGAGGGAGAGAAGACTAGGTGGAACATAGGGCATTTTTAGGGCATTGGAATTGTTCTGCATGATTTTGCAATGATGGATACAGGCCATTATACATTTTATCAAAACCTACAAAATTATATGGTACAAAGTGTAAACCATAATTTAAACTATTGAGCATGGTTAGTTGCAATGCTTCAATATTTGTTCATCAAGTGAAACAAATGTACCATACTCATGTAACATGTTATTAATAGGGGAAAATGTGAGAAGGGTGGGGAGTGTGGTATATGGGAATCCCCTATATTTTCAATATGACTTTTCTGTGACCTAAAACTTCTTTGAAAATAAAGTGGGAAAAAAAAAAAAAGAAGACACTGGGGGAACATACAGAAGGAATTGTAAACATACTTAAAAACTAACAGATCTTATGGTGATGACAGAGCATGTCCTCTTAACCATTATGCTGGAATGAGAAGGAGCCAGTCGTGCAGAGTTAAGGAAAGAGCATTAGAGATGAAGGGACTACCAAGCCGGAAAGGCTGGGCATGGGTGAGGGCGAGGGCGAGGGGGCGGCCGGGGATACAGTGAGGGAGGCCAGCTTGGTAGTATCTGCTAGTTACTAGGGGTGTGAACTCCCTGTACAAGCTTCACCTGAAAATGAGAATAACACCTATTTTATAGCAATGTTAAAAGGACTGAATACAATAATCTATAGAAGTACTTAGCCTGGCACATACCAGTAAAGGTAACTATAAAACTAAGGTCCTGCAGGATCTTCTCTTGAACTGAGACCTCCAAACTAGGCAGACACTTCCTCTGAGACAGATCCTCCCTCCCCCCTCCACCCCTATCCCTCTATCTCTCTCTTGGTCTCTTCTTGAGTCCCATTGCCTCCCTAGCCGAGCCCCCCGAGTTTATTTGCAAATGTCATGGCCTCCCCCTTCCCTTCCCGCCCCCCCCCCCCCCCACCGCCACAGATATTTCTGCGGCAATGCAGCAAGACCTGAGAAATGCCAGGTCGCGGTGGTATTTAGCTGGTCATTACTTTAAAGTAAGTCTAAAAGGCAGAAAGAAAGAAACACATAAAATCATCATTTAACTTTCCAGAGGTGCTTTTAACTTTTACCTACAAATATCTAGGACTTCAAAGATTCCTCTGTATGTGCAATTACGAAAAAAGACTACCGACTGAGAAAGGTAAAGAATCAATAAGGAAAAATTCATTTGGCAATGGTGCAGAAACATGCTGCCTGAGGCTACCACTTGCATGAAAAAGAGACATTAAAAAGAGAGCTCAGAAAAGCCTTCAACGACCAGGTGAAAGGGTATGAAAGTTCTCTCGTGTTTTTTTCAATTGTGTAGATGTTCAGGGGGGGGAATTGTTTTAACTTAAATGTGTTGGAGGCATCCCACACCCTATACAAGTTTTCGGGATAATCTGACAATGCCTGTCAATTCCAGGGACAGGTTGTCAATATTCCATATCTGTTTTCTTAATTTAGTGGCAGCAGAAAACCTCAGTTTAAAGCCCTTGGCTTTTTCTATTTGCTGCTCTAAGAGCCCATAAACATATGTATCTTCGGAAAACTATCATGTGTTTTCAACTTCCTGAAGAATTCTTGTAAAATATAACTGAACCACATTACCCTTTGTCCTGAGCTTTTATTCCACTAATGGACAAATTGGGAGGAGGCTGAGAACAAATGTGCTATTAATTACCCAGATGGCTTTTTAATAGAGCCTTAGATTATTCTTCAGCCACTAAACATTGTCCAGAAATTTCTTAATAATGCTGTGTGCAGGGCATTCCTTCCAGGAGAATAAAGACCTCATTGACCGGAGGGCTCACTTATGTCAGGTTAGTTTAGGAGACAGTAGACAAAGAGTGGGTATTGTATAGACCAGAGAGAATGACAGGCCATATCGGAGTTGCCCAGTCTCCCCAGCAATGAGAAATTTTCTAATTCACTGCAGATTCTCACAAAACTGGGTGGTCAGCTTTGGAGAGGACCAACAGTGGGCCTATTGATTCTGGGTGGGAGCAACATAACTCTGAATTAACCTGAATTGATTCGATACAACAGAGATTTTCAGGTATCGGATTAAAATTAGGATTAATACATTAAATGTTAGGTCAGAATGTTAAGTCCCAGTGCCGAAAGACCTACGTGAAGTAAGTCAAAGCTAAGGCAAGTATTTTAGCCAGAAGTTAATTTGTACTTTTAGATTCTAAAATACATCACTCAAAATTCACTCAGAATGGTGCAGATGAAGCCTATTATGATACTATGTGTTGTTATGTTTTTTGTTGCTTAGATCATAAACAGTCACTTTGAATTTGTGCCTCCTTTCTTAATTTCATCATATAGAGAGAGAGTGGCTTTCATCTGACACAGTAATGGCTGAGAGACAGCCTGGCTCATTATTTGTTCCCGTTTTTGTAAAATTATCTCGCCAGGGGCAAAATCTGCTGTTTTGAGCTTTCCAAGTAGACAGCAATTAACTTTCACCATGCTTTTTAGGAGACACATGCTGCTATTAAATCATGAATGATGCAGACTATGATTTTGATTATGTTTTCCCAACTACTAGATAAATGTATTTATATTTTGTTAATGTATTTATATTTAGGAAAATTAGAGAACTAAATACCTTACAGTTTCCTAGTGTAATCATTAAAAAAAAAAAAAGAGTTAAACCCTCTTGATTTTAAAACCATATTTTAAAAACATCCAAATTGTTATGTCTACAGAAAAGAATATGAGCATTTGCTGGTACAACCAAACCAAGTAGTTCACAAATAAGCTGAAGAAAAAAATAAAGTACACGGAAGCAATAAAACTGAATGTGATGTTTTGCTGAAGTATACATTTTCTTAAATATTTTAATGTCACTTGGATTTTGCCTTACTGCATGTTTTGTCTTACCTAGAAGGATAAAGAGATAAAGGGTTGAAATGGACTCTTATAAAGGAATGCTTTCTTTCTTTAAAAAAATGAAGTGCTTGTACTTAAAACTTGTCAATTTTTAAAGCATGTGTCACTCTTTCTCTTTGTTTTGACCTTTCTGTGTCCTCATCGTCATGTGTTCACCCTTAAGTGTAATCAAAAAAGGGAATTTTTAATTTATTTGAGAGGAACTTTGTATCTTTCTGTAACTTGGTCACATTGTTGTTTAAAAGCATCACTTACTGACAGTCATAGTGGTAGGTACATTTTGCCTTCATAGTTCCACTTTAAGGTTTAACCGGTCAGGGGCTCTTTGGCAAGTTGTGCCAACTGAAACACAATTTCCATTTCCATTTTCCATTTTGTTCCAAGTTTGTTTTCCCTGGGCTGTAGGGTGTCTAGATTTCTAGCACCTACACACTGACCCCTAGTGGCAGAAAACTAGACGCCGCAGACCCTTATCAACCTCAAATTATACCCCTAATCCAGGCGAAAAATTCCCTTCCTGAACCACTCCAGATTAAAATCTATGGGTCTTATGGCCCATTATCAAAGCCTACTAGGTAGTTCAGTCAACTAATTTAGATACGTTGTGACCCAGGATCTCCACCCCCTTCCCAGTCAGAGAAGAAGCTCCTAAGCAGGGGACCTTCACCGGCAGACCTGAGGGCAGGTGTCTCTGTTGAATCTGCCCTCAAGACTGGCCAGTGACACTTCCTAGAGAAGTGAAAGAGGCAGAACTGGGCTTTACAACCAGGCCTCACTGTAATCCTGATTTCTCTGTTTACTAGCTGTGAGGTCTTGGACAGGCCACTTAACCTTCCTGAGTTCTCAGTCTGCCTCCTTGTAAGACAAAGATAATAATACTTCACTATGAAAAATCGTATATGCCTAGGGCCTGGAATATAAATTCTCAATAACTGTTTGATATTGTTTCCAATGGAAAGATGGGGGGAGTTTATATTTGCGATGACTATCTTTATTTCTCAAGGTATGCATTTAAGATATGACAAGTATAAATGATATAGGGGACCAAAGGACAAAAATCTTTGAAATCAAGATTATCCCCCCAAATCTGGAGCCTATAGGCAATTTATCTGCAATGTCTATTACACACTTGGAAAAGTGTTACTCAGTGTTAAAGGAGCGCCCAGCCAGACTGGAACAAGAATACTAACTATAAATAGTATTTCTGTTTTTCAGTTCTAGTAAGACTGTAGGCTGCTGACTGTAGCCTTCCAAAAGAATCCTAGTTAACACCAAATCAGATTTCTAAATAAACCCAGAGAGCAGGCAACTCTGACAAATGCATAAGTGTGCAGGGGATGTTTGTTTACACAGACATCCTCTAACTCTGTAAATAAGATAATAGGAATGCACACCCCTTTGCAGCAGTCATAAAAGCTAGAATGGAATTAGGTCGTGTCTAGGTGCCTTTGATCAAAAAACAGAGATTAGTGGTTGCTGAATTTACTAACACAATTTTCTTTCCTTTTCTCCTATTATTTCTATTTTCAGCCTTTGCTTTTAGGATTTAGTTACAGCATCTTGCACTGCTTAGTCAGCAGACATGTGCTATTTGGGGGGTGCCTTGATCCCCTTTTTCAAAATTAAATTTTGAAGCCAGAAGTGTCAAGTTTCGTTTTTCATTTAATGTAATTCTACGAGATTTACTCAGCATTATAAAACCAATTCAGTATTCACTGATCATCATGTGTTTTCAAGCTTTCAGCATACACTGATTCAAGTCTTGCCTTTAATTATTTTCACAAGCACTGTCTACCACGAACCTCTATCAGTGTAGGAAATACAAATAATAAAACATGGCGAGAAACATGCTCAGATCCATAATGAGCCTATAGTTTAGTTAGATTCAATATACACAAATTAACAGTCATGAAGTATTAGAGTATAAATTCTACCAAAACATTACTATAACAGCTTTTAATCAGTAAATGTTTCTTAAGAACATAATCCATACCCAATGCCATGCTGGATCGTATTTTCCTCTTATTGCATATCTTGTCTCACCTAATGTTATATTCCTTATAGTTCAAGATTTTAGTAATTAAACATCCATCTTAGAAGAAATTGTATCATAGATGTATCGCTAGTGGAGCGGCCTCTAGAGTTGCTGAAGGCAGGGAGAGGGAAAAAGAGGTGTGATATGGGGGCACTTTCAGGACTTAAAATTGCCCTGAATGACATTGCAAAGACAGATACAGGACAGTATATATCCCGCCATAACCTAAAGACTTGAGGGGAAGAGAGTGTAAACAACAGTGTAAACTATAACCCATGCTGTGTGGCAATGCTCCAAAACGTGTTCATCAATTGCAATGAATACACCACGTTAATGTGGGAAAAGTGGGAGGTGTGGGGAGAGGAGCCTACGGAAATCCCCTATATTTTTTAATTGTAACATTTTATGTAACATATGTATCTTTTAAAAATAAATAAAAAATATTTTTTTAAAAAAATCCATCTTAGATGGCCATACATTTTCTATTTTCTGTGGCATCAGAGATAGGTTCATTCCAGGACTGCCCCGAAGCGTGGACCCTAGGGGCCATTTTACATAGAGATTCCGTGTGTACGTTTGCATGGCAGGGAGGGTAGACGATAGAGAGGTGATTTGGCATGCTCTTCGTCAATAAACTGCTTTGCTATTCCTTTTCCCCTCTGAAACTTGTGATCAGTGAACATTCTGATTATGTCTTCTCTTCCCAACCCCTGCCTTACTTGCTGCAAACTGGTCACCCCTTCACTGAGAGGTGGCTGCCAGGCAGAGCCCTGACTGCTGGTGAGAGGAAGGAAGTTCTTCATTCAACCCTAGATACTATAAGATGTAAACCTAGACTCAAGGGGAACAAAGACCAATAAATAAAATTGTAAAATGAAGGTGTTATCTGTAGAGATGACCCCTAGCTGCAGCGGACAGAATTTCCTGCTAGAATAAGACCCTAGGCTTTCATTTTCTCTTCTTTCTGGGTAGATTTTTCTCCTCATAACTTTATAACACTCTAAAGATGGTGATTATGCTTCTTTTATTCACAGAGTTTCCCAGTGTTTGGCACAAGGCTTTGTTCTCTACAACTACCTAATTGTTTTCCTCTGAGGCTAGGTGATTATATTTTACACTGCGAACAGGAATATCATATGCTTATAAAGATGGATTTATTCATTTATTCTTTTTAACACATATAACCACAGCTCCTTCCTCAGATAAAAATCTGGTTCAAGCGCAGCTCTCTAATAGGAAATACAGCTATTTGGGGAAAAATAATTTTCTCAGTTCCTGAGAAGCAGAGTTTGCTTAATATATGCATGGAAGATGACCTGGAATTTTCTATACAACACAAAGACTCATAGAAATATTTTGGATTAAAGTTACTTGAAGCTTAGACAAGCATGAAATATTTCTACTTTTTGAGAAAATACTCAGATATAGAAATCTGAATTCTTAAACGCACTGATATGTGCTACTTAATACATAATTTAACCAGAATACAAATTTACTAAGAGTACATTTCCAATTGTTAGAAACTCTGAAAATCTGAAGCTAGGGCACACTGTAATAACAAAATTAGCAATTTTTAAAATTAAGCATTAATTTAATTTAAAATGCTATTTCCATATTTCTTCATCTATAGTTTTCACAAGTTCTAATCCAGAAAAAGTGTTACCCAAATCTCAAATCTCTCACCCCAGGATTTTAACAATGAGGTTTTACTTAGAATTGCTTTTCCCAACGTCTGTTAATCATAAGAGAAAAGAGAAGGAAAAGGCTGATTTTGATAAAGACTTCTCTTTCATTTCCATTTAAAAGAAAAAAATCTTTTGGCAGTTGGCAACTGTGTTTAAAACTGAAATATATGAATTTGCTATTACTTTGGATTTAGCCAACTATTAGCCTTTTTTTAAAAAAAGAAAACTGACTTCAATAAATATTTGTCCCAGTTTTCCTCTTAATTCTTGAATCAAAATGCATTTGAAGGAAAATAGAATCCATATGCTCCTAGTTTATTTCCCTTACTTCTTCAAAATATTGATCTGGAAGATCTTCTAGCAGCCAAAGAGCCTTGTTAATCCTTTTCCAGATTTTGTCCTTTAGTTATCAAACTGTACTCGGCCAACTATTGTTAATTCATGAATTTTGGAAAACTGAGTGTTTGGTATAATCCTGTGGGTCCTTTAGATGGCACAGAAACACTTTGATGAAAGGATGCATGACTAAGTGAATGAATGAAGGAACGAATGACAAGTGGGGAACAACTCAAAACCATCTAGATCATACTTAAATAGGTTTTAAAATTCTATCAGCAAGTTATGACTGAAAATTTTATCCCAGTTCCAGGGAAAGCTTTTTCTTCCTTCCTTCAAGTATTAATTTAGCCAAAATAAATACAATTTTCATAAATTTTCCAGGCTGTATATTAAACTCCCATATGCTCCAAATAAACCATTTTTGAAATGCAAATTTCTCCAGTCTTTGAAAAAATGCACCTGTTTACTGAAAGTTTAGAAAATATTGGCAAAATGAGACTTCCCATTTAAAATGTAAGCATAACAGAAAACGTAGGTCAGATTCATAGGCTGGCCACAGCATATGATCCCAGAAACAAGAGCTACCATCTACTAAGAGCTTACTCTATGCCAGGCACTATGCTATGTGTGTTTAACACATTATTTCATATAATCCTCTTAAAAATTCCTAATTGGTCAGTAACAAGTTTATCCTCTGTCTGAAGCTGAAAACTGAAGTTTAGAAAGATTGAATAACTTATCCCAGGGTACACGATCAGTGAGGAAAGTCACGGTTTGAACACCCCAACTCCATGTGAAACTGGCACTCTTAAGCATTCCTAAATTAAACTGTAATGGGGAAGGCCTTTAAAATCATAGCAAGCTGCTATGATGGCAACGACCAGCCACATCCCTGCAGGAGATTTTCCCCAGCCCGGCCCCCCACCCCCACTCCTTGCACTGTTGCTCTCTTCCGTGCTTGAGTGCTGTTTTAACATTACTAAGGCAGGTAAGTAAGAAATTAATGTCAAAGCTCCTGTAAAACATAATGCTCTATTCTAAATCCAGATAATCTCCAGGCAGATCATAGAAATGTTCCTGGGGAACCACAAAAGTCAAATATAGTTATCGACTGCAATCCCTTTTTCACTAGCTGCGAGGTGATATGTTTCAAGAATACAAGGGAAGCATCTCCTGCCTGTATTCTCCTAGAACTAGACTATTCCCACTGTCAGAGCAAGAGCTTGCTTAAGACACTTTCTTAGCTTACATTGGAGACCAGGCAAAATCATAAATGAAAATATAACATGTGCATTCCCCAAATGGAGAATATAAAATAAAACCCTTTCCGATGACAGAAATGATGTGAGAGCGCCAGGTGCCTAGGTCCTTATCTAGGTGGAAGTTAAAGCCTTTGAGAGAGGACACCAGTTCTTTCTCAACAGATACACTGGTTGCTGTTTCCATTCCACAACTAGTACAATTTCTTACTTCTCCATGTTGCCCTTCCAAGAAAAAGAAAATGAATATCTAGTAATCATGAGCTGAAAGTAGGCAAGGAACAAACATGTCTATGCAAACAAAAGATGGTTTGAAATGTAGAATGTCAGTCTGGGTTTGTGGTTAGACAGACAACTTGTCAAAGGGAGGCTCACACCCCTAAGTCCAGAGAGATGGAGAACATTAGCTTTCAGCCAGGGCAGAACTTATAATTACTCTCACCATTTATACAAGAAGAATTTAGAAATTTTAAGACCATTATCAGAGCCACTTCCACATCTAGTTTTACAATCTGAGACACTCAATTTCCAAAGAAACACGGCTCCCTCCCCCGGGGTTCCTTAGCAGTAAACCCACATCATCAAATTGAATTAGCCACAATTTCCAACCCAGATTTTCAGGTCTTTGTTTTCTTAAGGAAATTCTTTCCCTGCCTCACATGTGCTGCCTCCGTTGGCTTCTCTGGAGTAGTTGTAAACTGTTGAGTTTTGTTTTCAGTTTTGTGGAAACAATAAACCTTCTCAGAACCACACTCAACAGCCAAAGTCACTAGCCTAGCTCAGACCATTTCTTACCTGGAGATAACCGTCATCTTCTCCATCGCTAGATACAAATCCTACATAACTTAAAAACTCAGCTCAGGGAAGCAGACTTGGCCCAGTGGTTAGGGCGTCCGTCTACCACATGGGAGGTTTGCGGTTCAAATCCCGGGCCTCCATGATCCGTGTGGAGGTGGCCCATGCACAGTGTTGATGCACGCAGGGATGATCCCCGCGTAGAGGAGCCCCACGCTCAAGGAGTGCACCCTGTGAGGAGAGCTGCCCAGCGCAAAAGAAAATGCAGCCTGCCCAGGAATAGCGCCGCACACACAGAGAGCTGACACAAGAAGATGACGCAACAAAAAGAGACACAGATTCCCGTGCCTCTAACAACAACAGTAATAGACAAATAAGAACATGCAGCAAATGGACACAGAGAACAGACAACTTGTTGGGGGGGTGGGATATAATAAAAAATCTTAAAAAAAAAAAAAGAGGAATGAATTTAAAAAAAAAACTCAGCTCAAATCTCCCTTTCTTTGTTGAAGCTTCCTCAAATAAAACTTTAGGTAAAGTATTTACTTCTTCCTATCTTCTCCTACTCTATAGCACTCATGTGGCATGAGCATGAATTTCCTGGTATGGTTAAGTATCTTTTTATGTTTAAATGTCTTAATTCCACTTAAATGATCAGTTCCTCCAATGAAGACACTAACACACAGCAATACCAATCTAAATCCTCCCCAAAGTGTACCTGTTTCAGTACCCAGCATGGTGCCTTCCACACAGTAACAACCTGTGAGTCAGAATCTAAGTTTCCCACACTCTAAGGACAACTCTTGGGTGCTAACGTTAACCAGGCACACATGGGTGCTCTTGAAAATATAACCTGAAGAGTAGAGATTCAGGAGTCCAGTTGCTAAGAGACTGGCTTTATTTAGGGGGGCACTGGGGAGCTGGGTAGAGATTGCCTAACTCCTCTCTCTTGAACCCCCATTAGAGTGGCCCATGTTCAGATTGTTGCACATTATTTTTCTTTCACACAAGCAAAACCATCTTGACGAAACAAATTTAAGACATACCACTCTTGGCATCTTCTTTCTATGCTCCAGTGATTCCAAGGCCTGCTGATGTTGGGCTGTTCTGAGTTCAGATGGCTGCAGACCCTGGGTTTGTCTTTAGGTTTGACTTGGAAGACATTTTGAAATAATTATAGTAATAATAAAGCTGGAAGTTCTCAAAAACTTAAAGATAGAATTATCGTATGACCCAGCAATTCTACTCCTTTGTATTAATATATATTCAAAAGAATAGAAAACAGGGACTCAAACAAGTACTGGTACATGAATGTTCATGGAGCACCATTCACAATAGCCAAAAGGTGGAAACAACCCAAGTGTCCACCAACAAATGAACGGATACACAAAATGGTATAACCATACAAGGGAATATTAGTCATACAAAGGAATGAAAAACTGATACACCATAGATGCAACTTCAAAGTATTATGCTAAGTAAAGGAAGTTAGACCAAAAGGTCACATATTATATAATTCCACTTCAATGAAATAGCCAAAATAGATAAACCCCTAGGACAGGGGGCAGACTGATGGTTGCTAGGCACTGGGAAGAGCAAGGAATGGGGAGTGACTGCTTAATGGATACAGGGGTTTGGGAGGGACAATGAAAAAGTTTTGGAACTGGATAGAGGTGCTGGTTGCACAACACTGTGAATGTACTAAATGCCACTGAATTGTACACTTGAAAATGACTAATTTTATGTTAATTGAATTTCCAACAATAAAAATATAATATGATGAAAATAATAATAAATCTTATCTGTCTCCTATAGCTTTTATAACCCAAGGAACTACAGAAGCAGAAAAAAGGGGAGCCTAACCCAACCAGAGAAAACTTTTTGAAGAAGATGACATCTAAGCCAAGACCTGAAAGAAAAGCTTTTTAAGCAGGGAAGGTAAATGTGAGAAGGGGGAAAGGAGGGAAGAGAAGAAAAAAATATTCCAGGAAGATGTTGTGTACGTGATGATTTAACAATATGATGCCAATTTAAATTATTTCTCAACATCCATTAAAATCAAATCAACAAACATGTATTAATCATCTACTATTGGTTGCTAGGTACTAGGAGAAATAGGCAAAAAAAAAGGCATAGTCTTAAGAGAAATAAAACTAGCAAGTACTGAGCATCTTCTGTGGGATGGGCATTTTATATATACTATCTCAATTCGTTCTTTCAACAGACCTAAGAGAAAAGTATGAGTAACCCTATTTTACACATGAAAACACAGGCTCAGAGAAGTTAAGTTACTTGCCCAGTATTACACAGCTTGCAAACAGAAGAGAGAAGATTCAAACCTAGGTGTGTCTGACTCCAGAGAACACGTTCTTGCCGCTACAGTCAGCTGCCAGTCATAAAGGATTTTAATAGCTTGAAGTTAAATAACTCGCTGGGCCAGCAGTGAAAGAGAGATGACAAAGCAGAGCACGATGCTCTCTGTCTTTGATAGTGAAGGTCATGGAAAGGCTAGGAGAGTGTAAGTCCCAGGTTCTGACCCCAGTGGTAGGAGTAGGAGGAGAGCCCTCTTCCAGAAATTTCTCTGATCTCCATTGTACTGAGTTGAGGAAGCATCCTCTTTGCAGCCTGTCCCTACCCCGTTAGATACCACATATTCATTTTTTGTTTTCATTTATATCCTGGTTCCATTGCTTACTAGCTGTGTAACTTTGGGTAACTTACACAAAGTTGTGTAAGCCTTGTGCCTCAGTTTAAACATTTGAAAAAGTGTAATAATGTAATTGTAGATTAAATCAATTATATACAAAGAGTTTAAGTGTCTGGAATACAGCAAGTGCACAAGAAATGTTGTTGTATTTCTAGTCCCCTTAACTGGGATTTTCGGCTTCTTAAGAGCAAGCACTCTTAAGTCTTTTCTATCTCCAGCCTCTAGCACAAAGCCTGAACATATTTGGGAAATGGAAATTTTTGAGTCAAGGTAGTGAACCCAGTACTCTTTCAATTATTTGGACTTTCAGGACTAAGGCTATGACATTCCCTAACATCTTGTTCGTTTGTTGTAAACCCCTTGAAAGCAATAAAATCATGTAGAGATTGTTAGTCCTCAAATATTTATCAGACACCTATGATCTGGCAGGCCCTGTTCTAAGAGCTGGAGGTACAGGGTTCTCTAAATTGTGAGAACTGAATTTAGTCCAAATAGCTGATTCATCATTCAGTGTAGACTGAGAAATAAATAAGGATATACACACTTGTACAGCCTCAAGAGAAATACCTGTACAATGTCAAGCTTTGGCTATCATTACAAAGAAAACATTGCTGCTCGTGTACAAAACAAACTGTGATCCATTAGCTCAGCACAGAAGTTCTTTTTGGCTCCAAAGAAGCTGGCACCCAAACAAGTTTTGTAGTCCAACTGCCAATAAAATACCTGGCCGATACATTTTAACATCCTTCCTTGTTTTCTTTCAGGCATATTTCAGTAATTGCCTGTCTGCAGGTACAAGATGCTTACAGGAAGTGATTAATCTTTCATGAGACTATTCTACTATTCCTTAACGCAATACAATAAAAGCTTGAAGGGACAGGCACCCTCATGTCAGTGCATGCTTCAGGGAAAGGAAGTTTTAATGGGAGGTAAATCTGATCACATGATAGCAGCCGATAATGAAATCTCTTTCTTAAAAGAAAGCAACCTGGCAGGACAAAACCACCCCTGAAAATAAAGAAGAAGGAAAAAAAAAGCCCACCTCTAAACCTAAAACCTAATTCTTTTTTTTTTTTTTTTTTTTCTGGTAGGAGGCCAGATGGCATCCTCAGACATCATGAAACACTACAGCTGGAAGCTGAATGGCTGAACTCTAGCCCCAGCCCCCCACACGTACATACTGGAGATGAGAAAGGCTCTTGTTTGCTGCCTGAAGCAGGTGTGGTTGGACTAAATGGTGAGAAGATGACCAGCTGGAAGAGCCCATCAACCAGCTGCCCAGGGCAGTCTGCTTTAGATAAATACCACCTGTTCCTAAATAGCCAGAGAAAAATTAGTCATTTCCCGGGAACCTGCTGATTCTCTGTCTATTGTGCTGAGGCTTTTGTGTCTTTCCAGGTCCCAAATCCCATGGGTGCCTCAGAGCGATGGTCATACTCTCTGTGCTTAATTTGATTCTGGACAATGATAGGGGCTTTCAGAGCATTATGCTAGAGTATTTCCTGGGGGCTGGGGGCTGGGAGCACATATATGAGAATAATAATCAACTCATGGAAGAAGAGGGCACTGATCCTAAAACACACCTTCTAGCTCAACCATCTCGGTGCTCTCTGGAATCTGGCCACCTGGAAAGATGGTGTGGGCCCCCGTCTGGTGCACCCTGTCACCTCTCTTCCACTGCTCCCCAGCGGGGTCAGAGTTCCACCATCCTTCTGTTGACTTTCCAGGATAACCAAATACACACACACGTACACACACATAAACACGCACTCACTCCCTTGCTTGTGCTGTTGCCATACCTGGAATGGCTTCTCCTGAACTTTCCAAATCCCACTCTTCAAGACCCACATAAAATCCTGCTTCTCCTGGAGTCCTTCCTACTAGTCCAAGATGATTTTCTCTGAATTGCTATACTCTTGAAAGTCCACATTGCACTTCTCATCGCTTTAACCCGTTGTTTCTACTCCTCTTCCAAGTAAAGCTCATCTCCCCAACAAGATGAGGCTCCTTGATGGTAGACCCCATCATCCAACACAATGGTAGGCATATAGCAGCCCCACAGATGTATTCTAAATGGAAAAAAAATAATGCGGAGCTCAAGCATTATTGGAGGATGACAGAAAGACGAGACGTGAGGTCTAATCTAGAGATCCTATTGAAAAAGTTCTTTAATGATTTTTGCTTCAAGTTCCCTGGAAATCAAAGTGCTAGAAGCCCTGGATATGTACCTAGGCTTGGGACTGAATCCTGATTTTCCTGCTTAGTAACTTAATGATGTTGACTATTTTAACAATGTCTGTTTCCTTATCTATAAAATAGAACTAACAAGGTCTAGATCAGGAGAATACTGGGACGCTCCAATGATATCATTTATGTCTCTGATGTTCATAAGCATTACCAAAATCGTGCATTAGTATTTCTTTAGTAAGTCATACAATTCTCCCAACAAACTGATTAGAACAAATATGACTTCTTTTTCTAAACCGATTTGTTAGGTTTCATAAACCTGGCTATCAGAATCATATGGGAACCTTGTTCAACCACAGATTCCTGGACCCCAATCTTGGAGATTCTGATTCAGTTGGTCTGGACTAAGCCCAAGTGAATCTAATGACTAGCCAGGTTCAGGTACTACTGAAGGAGATATTTTTGTCCACTTTTGTTTTGCCCATATATCAGAATAATGAAGAGCTAGCTATTGGGGTTGTAGGCTTTTAAAAACATATCTTAAACTGCCAGAAGCACATTGATAATGGCACGGTGCTATCCAAGTTAAAAATAAAATGTATGTCCTAAATCTTTCTTATAATTGAAATCTATATTCTCATACACATACATATGCAGGAGATTAGTGTGTGTGCATGTGTGTGTGTGTGTGTGTGTGTGTGTGAACTTCCTGGAGGTATGTGCCATAATTACCCAGTATTCCGGAACCTCTCATATGTCAATTTATCTCTGTAATCTGATCATTTGCTGCAGCTAGGATATGTCCCATTTCTATTTCTCCACAAAGTTCACTCATGTTTGTAAAATAATTACTACAACTAGGAAATAAGATAGAACATTCCAAAAGGAAAAAAAAAGTACATAACAAGAAAAAAAGACAAAATCCTAAACATGTGAAACTTGCTTTTTTTTTTTTAAAGATGCAACTTTTGGCACTTTTCTATCCTAAAATCTGCCTGGATCAGAGCAGCCTTGAGCTACGAATACAAACACTCCTAAGAAAGCCCTCCATCCTGGGGGTTCGGTCCCTCAGCTGGGCAGGGGTCAAGGCAATCAACAACGGTGTAGACTAAACAGGAAGGAAACCAGTTCAATTAAGGCAACACAGAAATGGCAACCCATAAAGAAATGACAAAAGTTTGAAAGAAATTTAGTTGCTGACATAATTGGCTAATATGTGCAGGTAGATAACTAAATTTTCCATCCCTGTCCAATATATCTGATAAATGCACAAGATTTGCAATCCTTGCATTGCGTCAAAGTTCCTCACAGCAAGTTCGTGAAAATTGATGCCATCTCTTTTTTAAAATCATCCCAGAAACAACTTCCAGCACAAAGGAAATCAAGCATCCCTTTGCCTGGGCCCCTCCTGAGTAAGGAAAGCCACTAACTCTTTCACAGGAGCAGATTGTTTCAACTTAATTGAATGAAGTAAACTTGGGGAAATACCTGACATTGCCAACTTGACCTCTGCTAAGCCTGTTGAACTTCAATCACTGTCCTCCAACACAAAGACTTCTATTAGGCTTTCAGCTATTTCCCCTGATTACACAGGTAGCTTATCTTAAGGATTCCGTGGTTTCAGTTATCATTTCTGACCTGATTGTGAGACAAGTATTATTTCCGTACCGGGTTTATGATTAAGCCTCCAGAGGTATTTGCTGGTTAGGCTGAGTAAAGAGCACTCGTTTCAGTTTCTTATCTTCCAAGATTTATTTTTTTAAAAGATGGGGAAAAAAGCTTTAATTTTTAAGAACACTAAAAGAATATGAATGAACTAGCACTGATCAGAAACTGTCCAAAATCATGTATTATTTGTTTATAGATTTCAAAATAAAAAAATATATATATAATTTGAAATATTTATAAATAAAGCTAAAGGTTGTTCCCAATAACAAAATGCAGACAAAAAAGGAGCTGGAATGGGGAAAAGAAGTACTTGATTCTCACCTCTTTCCCTTGCAGAAGTGGCGATGATTGAGGGTAATGTTTGAGACATGTCTAATTAATTACCCATCATGGCAAATAGGTGTTTGGAATCGGAAGGTGAGGATGTAAATAGTAGTTATTTTAAGTGATATTTAGTCCTTATTGGACAACTATTTTTCTTATTCTTAACTCTAGTTACATGTACTTTTTAGAAATATACCACAAAAAATTTAAAATACAGAAAAACCTTTAATTCTTTCTTTATTGCAAAATAAAACAAGATATACTTTTCTCTTAGCGGATTGCCTGTCCTTTGAAAGATTGTAACAGCCAGGGCCAGCAAACATGTGGAGAAAATATACTCTCATACATTGTTAGTGGGAGGGAAAATTAGTACAAACTTTATGTAGACTGATTTGTCTAACATCTATTGGAATTAGAAATGTGGATCCCTTACAAGGCTATTCATCAAATTGTTTACCATTGAAAACTGAGGGGGGATTAACTAGAGGAATGGTTCAATGTAGCAATATCCAGCCATTAAAAAGTAAGAAAACTCCAGATGAAATTACCTAGGAAAATGTCCATAGTATATTGTTGAGTAAATAAAACTGGTTCAGGATAAGCATATTTAATAGGATTCTAATTTAGGGTATAAAATGCGTGTGTGTGTTTATAATGGTTATACTTAAGAGGAAGGATAAACATAAAATAGTAGCCGTAGTTATTAATTGTGAGAGGAGACAATGGATGGGTAAAAGGGGGGGTTAGCCTCTTATTTTATAAAATCCAAACATAAATGGAAGGATGACAGGCAAAATTTTTTTCAGTATGTTTCCAACCATTTTTAACCTAGAAAAACATTTAGAGACTAGAAGCTATATTCAAACAAGGAGTAAGAATTTATTCCCATCACCCACAGATAAAGCATCTATGAAATGACTGACCTTTTCATCTTGAAGGAACTGTAATTGTTAAAATGAGTTAACATTGAGTTGTGCACTTCTCCTTTGTCATCTCTTGAAGTTGGTATCCAGTTAGTTTAAATATAAGAAATATGCGTGTTTTCTTGCTTTTTGGATATTTGAAATGCAGACATCAAAAGATAGCAAGTATTTCTCGATTCTCTTCCCACATGTTATAATAAACTTACTTGACAATTGCAAAAACTGCCTCAAGAAATGTAATTGTTTTATTTGGTCCATTAAATGGAAATTCTTATCTCCTTTTAGTTGGAATTTTGGAAGACTAAACGATGGACTATTATAATATTCACATTAAGTTATTTTACTATGAGTTGTTTTGTTTTGCTTTCCAAAAATAAAACATCAGATTTGTTGGTCCATAGTCTGCAGAAATAAAATAGATTGTCACAGAATAAGTTTTTGTTCATATTTCCAAAACTATATCCCTTCTTCCTAAGGCTACCCAAATTTATTATCAAGCCAAAAAGTAATATTTTGTGAAAATTAACCAACCAAGCAAGTCTCCATAGCCTCATAAGTGTCACAGGGATGTTAGTATTGGCAAGAAAAGTGCATAAAATCTATTACTTCTGCCAAAAGTGCCTGGAATTTCCTGGCATTCCATTTCATCAGAATATCAGTTTTAACAGCATAGCCCAGGAATGCCCAAGGCAAGTGTCTTAGTATTTAATAATTATTATAACATCCACATAATTAAAACAATATATAACTCAACATGTAGTCTTTTACATGTGACAGCAAATACATGCATATTAATACGTTTACCAAAACTCCTTCTCCACTTCCACTTCACTTTTTGAATACTCCTGTGTAAGTGACCTTGAGAAATGTGTTTACCCTTCCAGAGCCTTGGGTTTCTCATCTGCAAGGTGGGAGGAATAGCAACACCATAAAAGTTTCCTGTGAGGGTTAGGTAAGTACATTGCTTAGAACAGTACCTAGAGCATAATAATTGCTCCCTAAATGATAGTTCTTGTTCCAATGAACAGATATTTACGGTAGTAACACAGAAATTAAGAGGTAGTGCCTACTCTCCTGTGGACATAGGGCAGTGGTTCTCAACCTCTAGAGGGAATAAAAATCAAATGTGAAACTTCCAAAAGGAAATTCCACACCGCCACCACCACCGCCACCACCACCACCACCACCCCACAAAGATTCTGATTTATTCAGTCTGGCGCCAAGCACAGGAATCCTCATTTTTCACAAGTCCCCCCAAGAGATGCTGATGAGAAACAGTATTTCAGAGGGAAGAGTAGAGGACCTTAAAGGAAGAAAGAGGAACAAAATATACGCCTCTGCTCCCTAGAGGTCTTCATTCTTTACTAGTGTTAAGTACTTTCCCCTGACGCTGAGACCAAGAAATCTTTTCCTCAGTCTAGCATATATTTAAGCTACGCCAGCAAAGAAATAAAAATAGAACCAGAATGGTTCTCCCACTTCTTCGCCACCAACTTCGACCACATCGTCTTTCATCTTTAACAATGTATTCTTCTATTCCCCAAATAACCTCTGTGCTCCTTGATGTTTTCATCACTTGGATTTCCATTCAGCTCAGTGGTTTTGACACTGGTGGTTTAGGATGGGGAAAGTGAGGTGATTGTTGAAAATGTACTCCTTTAATTCCTTTATATTGAGATCCCAATCTAAAAGCATCCATAACTCCATCAGAACTTGGGATTCTCGTCGTTCATGTACCATCATTGATGGACAATGGAGGGCCTCGTTCAGCAGCCCAGGGCTGTCTGATGCTAAACCAGCTGCCTAATGAATATCTTGCCCTCAGGAAGAAGGTGAATCCAGGTTTTATGAGGCCTGAGGTCTATGCCATTTGGAGGACCCTCTTGAAGAAAAAGTATACAAAAAAAAAAAACTTACTTTTTTTTCTTTATTGGAGAATTTGAGAGTTTACAGAAGAATCATGCATGAGATACATGATTCCTGTATACTACCCTATTATAAACACCTTGATCGGTATGGGCTATTTACTACAATTGATGAAAGGACACTTTAATAATTGTACTATTAACTATAGTCCATGTTCACTGTTTGTATAGTGTAGTTCCATGGATTTTTAAAATTTTTATTCTGTTACCATATGTACCCCTAATATTTCCTATCAACCAATGAATGGATAAGCAAAATGTGGTATATGCATACAGTGGAATATTACTCTGCTGCAAAAAGGAATGAAGTCCTGATACATGTGACAACATAAATGAATCTTGAAGACATCATAGTTGAGTAAAATAAGCCATGCACGAAAGGATGACTATTATATGATCTCACTGATACGAAATAATTAGAATAAGCAAACTCATAGACTTAGAATCTAGAATACAGGTTATCAAGGGATGAGGTGAGGACATGGAATGGTAAGTTAAGGCTTAAAACGTACAGGGTTCCTATTTGGAATGACAGAAATGTTTTGGTATGGATAGTGGTGATGGTAGCAGAACATTGTGAACATAATTAACACCAATGAAATATATACCTTAATGAGGCTAAAACGGGAAATGTTAGGTTCTATATATGGTAAAAATAACTAACTTTTGCACAAAAATATATGATCATGTGAACTCAAGGGAAGGGACTGATCTCAGAGCCTCAGATGTGCCACAAGCAATAGAGGGACCCTGAAGACAAAGTATAATTAGCTTCTCCCTAAATCCTCCTTTCCTATTAGGAAAACTGAATTTCACATCCTCTTTATGGCACTCCAACTCTGATCTGAGACCAATGATTCTCAAAATTTGCTGAACACACCCAACCTTCAAAATCCAGCTTAAAGGCTATTCTCAATGAATTTTTCTCTGATCTCCCCGGATGAAATTATTTTTTTCCTATTCCTAGCCTATCCCACATGTCTGCACATCTATTACTACCCTTCTTTAATTATACTTTATATTGTAATTAATCACTATTCATATTATACTACTATATTCATGTTATTCTTAACCATATTAATATTTACATTAATTCATAATGTTATGACCCTTCAGAATCTCTTGTCATTTCCTTGTGTGCATATTATTCTGATAGTTTCTTAAATCTGACATCCTTAAAACAGCCTCTATTGACTTGATACCAACTTAATTTCAATAGCATACACAAACTTTGTTCCTATACTCTTCCATCTCCCCCTCTTATAGAGTACTTGTCACAAATTATCTCTTTATAACTTGTCATAATGACAATATTTGTATTTTAGTTAGTTATTTAAACTCCTTGTGGGCAGACTATATCTACTTCCATGGCTAACACAGTAATAGGCACATCAGAATCTCTCAACAGGCCTTTATTGAGTTGACTATTACGTGTAAAGAGACTTGAGGTCCTTCAATGAACAGCAATCAAGACAGTTATCTAACTACCTAGCTGCCCATAGAGTGAGTACATAAAATCAAAGAATTTTATAGTTAAACAGAGTCTGCGGGACCCTTTTCTACCAGCCTCACATTTTAGCTATTTCCTAAGCATCCCCCAATGAGTTACTAACAGATCCACGACTAAAAGCAGCACTCTCATGGAGCCTAGGCCAGTCCCAGACTTGATAAAAAATACAGAATACGTCATTGTAGATAGACACATCTAGCTATTTTAGAACCATGTAAGAATGGCATGCTGACCACAAAGTAACCTTCCAATTGGGATTCGTCTTCCATTGGAGCTCTTCCTGTAGACTGTACAGAGCTCATCAACATAAACACCGTAGTTTATAGTTTTATTTCTCATTGTGATTAAATGAATTGGCATTCTGTTTTTTTGTTTTGTTTTTTTTTTAACTTAAGCTTGAAACAGACTTCAGACTTCTTGGAAACAGTTCAACTACTATGGATTTTTTTTTACCTTGAGAAAAAGAATTTCTGTTGGTCCTAATGCAAATATAGCAAAGTCTATCACTTAATTAGCAATAACCAGACCTTGACTCTGGTCAAGGTGAGTACCTAATTTAGCCTCTGTGTTTAAACCCTACACTTCTTCAGCTGAAAAGTGAAAAAAGCTCTGATGGTGATGCCATCTGACATATGGAGCACAACATTCTGAACCATACCCCAACTATCAGTTCCTCCCACACTGGTCTCTGAATTGAAGCAGTGACGACGGCCATTAGATAGACAATGCTAAAACTGAAGTGCTGACAAGAGAGGGGATTTATATCCCGTTTCCAATCCCCCGAGCCATGCCATGAGCCTTGAACTACACATTTTATCGTGTTGGTTGCCGCTCTCTGAATTTTCTCTAATTTGTCTCTTTTTCAACATGTGGTATCCCAAACTAAAAGCAGTTGAAATACATTCAGGCAAGTCTAGTGCCAAGAAGCTTGAAATAATTTTTTTCTGATCTAGAACAGAACATAATGCTTCCATTAATACAGTCTGATATCACTTTGGATGGATTTGAAGTCTTTTTTTTTTTTTTTTTAACAAATCATGCTGTTTTCATTGACCTTTATAGCTTTCAAAATAAGCTAAGACATGAACAAGCAACCTGTGGCTCAAATACCAAAGTGGTAGATAACGTCAAGAGCGTAAATCAAGATGTCCTTGAATAGCTACTAAATCCTCCCATTAGGCACCTCCCTCCTGACCCTCCTCAGGTGTTTCTCCATCCTCCATCCCCATAATTCAGTCAGCCAAGTATGAGCCCAACTCATTTATATATTATCGAACCTTAACCCGAATGCTAAAAGCTAAAGTCTTAGTAGCCATACATATAAATTCACCTACTCCGCCTCACCTATACTCTTCACCCACTAACTCCCAGGTTTAAACATTTTTGAAGTGATTCTTGAGAACAGATAGGAATACAAAACCTATTCTACCTACCGTGAATCATATTATACTTGGAGTTGCCTCCTAAAATCAAGCCTGGTCAAAATTACCATTAGAACTCTTAAGGTGCCTGTGGAAGGCAGAATTCTGTAGGTGACTGCCTAAGATTCCCACTGCCTGGTTATTCAAATAAACACTAATCCAAGTACTGCTGTGAAGGGACTTTGCAGATGCAATTAGAGTCCCAGGTTGGTTGGTCTTAAGATTATCTGGGTGGACCAGTCCCAGTCAGGTGAGCCCTTTAAAAGCATAGAGTTTTCTCAGGCTGGAAGCAGAAGGGAAAGTCAGAGACATGGAAAGCACTACAAGATTCAATGTGCCATTGCTAGCTAGTAGAGGGGCCATATGCAAGAAGGAGGGTGGAGGGCAGAACCAGATACCAGGGTCCTGGAAAGATGGGAGAAGGAGGGAAATAGGCACAATGGGCCCTGTCGGAAGGGCCAATACTTACACATAGAGCTGAGCAGGCCATCGACAAGGATTGGACATCAGGAAGTCTTATAGCTCCAGGCTCAAAGGATCCCTGGAGCTTGGCTCAGTCACTGAGGTCAAGTGTGGGATACCAGCCCATTTCTAGACCAATCTCTTACTGAGTGGAGAGGGCTTCCTATGTACTATCAGATCCAACACCCACCAGCCCTTGACCTAAGCCAGCAGCTCTAGATATATCACAAGCAGCTCAGATAAGGACCAGTGGACACAAGAATCATCAGACAAGTAAAGTACATATCAGGTAGGGACAAGAAAGGACATGCCACCCCAATGCTCTTCACTCCTGCTTTTGTTGTCCAGCACCCAGAGGGGTTCCCCTCCCAGGAAAAGCTGGTCATGGGTGCCTTCCCCTCTCCACTGTTAGCTTCTTTTCTATCCAACAGCACCCCTAGATACTTTCTGCTTCTCACCTTCAGCCTAAGCACCTATGCTACACCACATCTGGTTCTCAGCTAGGTGCCAAGTAATACTAGCTCACAGCCTTATGACACGTTTAGACCAAGTCCCTTCCTTTGTATGTATGTATGTATTTTAAGATATAACGTAATGCATGTATGAAAGGGAAGCCTGACAAGTTTTTACAACTTTGCTCAACTCATGTACTTAATGGCAGGGTTAGTTGTCAAGCCTAAGAGTCCCAGATCTCCTGATTCCTAGTGTACACATCTAGTTATGCGACCTTCCAAGAGCTGTTCTAAACTTTTCCAATCCATTTTTGAGCCGACTGTTTGTCTTGACCATCACACATTGGTAGGACAGTCACTTATCACCATAGCACAGAGAAGGAAATTGAAAGGGTCAGATAGTAAGTTGCCTGTACATATTTCATCTGCGATTACTAACAACTAAGATTGGCTGAAATTAACATCCCTCCCCTCCCCCATGTCATGCTCTGGGCCCTCTTTGAAGTAAATTAGATGAAACCTATTTACCAAACTATGTTCTAAGGAAAACTTTGATATCTTAGTAGAGGTTCCATGAAAAGAGTGTTCAGTGGTTAAAGCTGCTTGGAAAAAATTGAGTCCAAAAAAAGTGAAAACCTGCCTGCACCACCTTTTGACCTTCCTGACCTTGGGCTCTGGCTGCCACTGCCTCTGCTCTGCTCCGTGCGGTCATGTTCATGCTGACGGCCCTGCCACTGAGGGACCCAGCAGTCCCAGCCCAGGGTCTCTTTGTGCCGGGCCCAGATCTATGCTAAGCCACAAGCAGGCAGTTTGGCCCATGGATGTGGCCTTTGAGCTCAACTCTTGCTTCCTGTGTCTCTTTGAGCCATTGGGGCTGGGTCCTGCCCCACCTGGAGAGTGGCAAGAAGTGGGAGGAAAGGGCAAAGTCCTCTCCCTCCCCCCGTGACCCGACTGTCCCCCTCTCCTGACCACGTCCCCCATGTTCCTAGCTGGCCTTCCCTGGATCATGTCCTTCAATTTCAGCGATCTTTTCTGCAGTCATGACCTTTCAATATCTCCATTAATGACATCGTGGGACCATATATATCGGTTTATAAGGCCCTGCTTGTGGGTTCTCCACTTAAACAATAAAGTCTATTTAAACCTTGAAAGAAAAAATAGTAAAAATATTTACTATAGGACTTCTTGGAGCCTATAATATGTAAGTGAGCATAATGCATCTACAAGGTTGGCTATAGGGTGTGTGCAATATTTTTCCAATGTAACACCTATTATAATACCACCTTGAAGACAGGGTTCCATGGAACATAATTTAAGAAACACTGTTACCAAGTGTTTTAGGATTATCAGTCTGTGATGTGTATGTATAATGTATCAGAAAGAGCTCTGTAAATCAGTGTCTGAAATTATGTCTCCAACCTTCTCAAACATTTCAGAATTTCCCATCATTTAATCTTTTTTTAATAAACTGGGCATCAGTTCTAAATCTGTGTTCCTTCCTTCCTTCTTTCCTGTGGCCACCCCCATTTTTGTCTATATACTCTGTATCGGTGATGGTTTGAGAAAAACAAAACCAATAGGCAACAGGATGTGTGTGTGTGTGTGTATAAAGAGAATTATATCAAGGGCTTGCCTTACATGGGTTCAGAGGGAAGGGATCTGACAAGTCTGAGATCTGTAGGGTAGACCAGCAGGCCAGAAACTCACAGGCAGAAGCTGAGTTGCCTTCCACAGGTGAGATTTCTTCTTCCTCAGAGAAACCTCAGCTTTGCTCTTAAGGCCATTCAACTGATTGGATGAGATCTACCTCATTGTTAAGGTCAGCTCATTGTTGATGTCAAACCACTAGCTACAAAATACCCTCACAGCAACATCTAAACTTGTGTTTAGTTGAATAACTGGTACTATAGCCTAGCCAAGGTGACACATAAAATCATGATACCCAATTGTGAGTGTTGCTTTATTAGTACAGTAGCCTCTACATTTCTTTTTCATGCTGCTTTCCCTTATCTCCACTCTTAGCTTACCACCTGTACCTCTAGGCTGCAACTTCATCTCCCTTCTCAAACAGCACTTAGCACGCATTGGGTACTCATTATGTATCCACTACATGCATAAGCCAGGCTTCTATTCTAGGGAAGTTTCTCCTATTATCCCAACCATACCTCCTGTTTTACTTTTTTTCCCCCAATATTTAAAATGTGGCATATCAACAATAAGGATTAATTCCACAAGGGCATTATATTTATAAATATTATAACCCATAAAACCAGAACTTCTGCTACTTATTTCCAGAGTTGTAGTTTGGTTCCATCATCGAGGATTTTAAGGACATGGGACAACTGAATTCTCCTAACTTGACCACTGTCAGGACTTCTTCACCCTTTTACCCATTTATCTATCCATCCATTCTTTATTCAACAAATACTTATTTAGGGTCTATCTATGCTATTAAGGGCCCAATTTGCCAACCATTGGAGATATCAAAATAGCAAGATATCGTGCCTATTCTGGAGGAACAGATAGTCTACATTTACACAGATGACTAAATCCATCCATCCCTGTGAGTGCTAGAAAAATATGGCAGACTTCTTCAGGAGCTCATGAGAACTTTATGTAGCTGAGGAACCTTCACAGGGAATGTAACTGAAAGTACAAGGGAGACAGATAGGTTTTGACTGGTACACGGTAATATAGATAATCAGGTCAGCAAGAAGAGGGCTTATATTAATGATCATCCCTGAAAGCTGATTGGGCAGAAAATCTGAGATTAAATTTTGACACTTCCAGAAAAGAAAGAAGCAGAATTCAGGCAGAGGAATTTAACATGTTTGTGGAGCACTGAGTTCACACTGAAACTCTGAGGGCTACAGAGCTGGATGACAGGTAAGAGCCAGAGCATGAGGAACTTGTTAACAAGCTGGGGGAATTTAAATTTTTCCTCTAGAGCAGGGGTCCTTAACCAGGAGTCTGTGAGCTTGAATTGAAATTCAAAAAAAAAAAAAACATTATTCTTGTGGGGACGTGTTGTGGCAGGTATGATATATTTATTAAATAATGCACAGTATAGTGCGGGCTTAGTAAGGGGTCTGTGGTTTCCACCTGACTAGCAAAGGGGTCCATGGAACAAAAAAGGTTAAGAACCCCTGCTCTAGAAAAATAAAGATGCCAAAAGAGGATTAAAACAAGAGACTCACATGGTCAAATTTGCATTTTAAGAAATATATCTGAGCTGCTATTGCTTACCTTTTCAAGAAATTTAAATGTCTTACTGAGACTGTGAAAACAAAATCTAGCAAGAAGCATACATTTTATTTCAGACTTTCTTAAACTCATGTATATTCTGATGAAATATTTAAGGTAAAATACCTTATTTTAAGTAAAATATAAAATTCTTTTTTGAATTAAAAAAATATCTATATATCTAGTAGAATTTCAGAAGATGAGTTGAGCTCCTCAAAGCCAGGTGGCAGGAAACAATATAAAAAACCTGAGGATGGTGTTGAGGAGGGATGAAAGTCAGAAGTAAATAATTAGTAATGAAGAAAGTAAAAAGAAGCCAGTTCATGGAACTATTTCTGAGGTGGAATTAATGGTGTTCCAGAGCCAGCTTGTACCAGTTTGCAAGGACCAACTGCTACATATTCAGAAATATTGTGAAACAGTTGTTAAACCATTGATAGCTTTAAGTCAGCCAAAGAAACGGGCAAATCTATAAATCAGGCCTTTTTTTTTTTAAAGACCAGTTGACCAGCACACCACTAGATGGAATTAGTGACTAGATGCAGAGACTAGACAGGAGGTATCCAGATTTCGTAGTGCCTGAACCTTTTAAAATTTTGGAAACTTTCTCTTAAAAATATTGTGTAATTATAAATTCAAAACTAGGCATAAAAAAATGGACAACAGGAGTATTCCTGGAACCATTTCCACACTGGGATCTCTAGCAATTATTTTAGTATACACAGAAGTAGTGACTGCAAACCAATTAAAAATATGCCACGGGGTTACCCAAATCAAATGTGTCCCCAATTCAAGTTCCCCCTACTGGCACATTAAAAGTGTGCCACAGCCACTCCCACACCACTCCACATGGTGGGAAGTATGTCATAGGAGAAGTCAAGAGTGGAAAGAAACAGCAGTCTTAACCAATTATGATTAAAATATCTTATTTTTGCAAAGTTTACAAAAATATATGACCATGTGAACCCATCGCTAGGCAACTCTCAGAATCTGGTAAAGGGCCCATGCAAATGTGCATCCTTAAAGCTTGAGCTCCTTCAACCTCACAGTGAATTTGCTTCTGAGAGTGAAAGGGGCATGGAGGGTAACATGAGGTTCAGAAGTGGGGGAGGGAAATGACTCATTGATTTACATATTTATACCCCTATCTGGTTCAAAAACAGATTCAATATGGCTGGTTGAATGATGACACTTTGACTCAAAAAGGGAAGGCATGGGCAGAGAGTCATGGTGGGAGCACTGTTCGTGGGGGAAGCCAGCACTGTTCATATTTCACTGTTAAACTGCCATCAAGAACAAACCTTCATGGATAATGTTGTCAGCTCTGACATTCCAGAACCATGGAAAATCTCACTATAGCAAAAAGTACCCTGTGGGCCCTGCCTGCTCTTCGGCGGTGACACTGCTGGAGGACGTCACAGTGAGGAAAGGTGAAATGTGTCTAGCACCGGCCAGAATAATCCATTCCAGACACATGTGTAATGCCAGGGAAACAGGTGCAAACAATTGAACCAGCTGTCAGCAAGCCACAGGAATCGCTTTCGATATCTTAATTGCTCGTTGATCCATGCCCACATCGGCAGCATCTCTGTCCTAGCTGACTGCACATCTGTAAACCTTTTCCAGTCTATTCTGAAGTCCGTGTGAGTCCATGAAAAGCCTGACATCACAAGAGACTTAAATTGAGCATGATTGCTGCCATTTCCGGCTTCCTGCCACAGAAAAAGAGAGATGACAAATGTCAATAATTGTTAATTTTTCACTACTGTTTGACATGTACCACACAAGGCAAAAGCAGAAGACCCTCTGTTCCTGTGAGTAACCTGTTGGTGGTGGTTTGATGGACTGCATCAGATAAAGAAGATATTTGCCCAGCAGCCAGTTGAGGGAGTTTTTTGATGTGTTTATCTCGGCTCCTAATCTCTTCAACGATAATACACCCATAATGAGCTAAGAATGACCTTAAAGGGATGGGTGTTTACATTGGTGAAATGTCTTCATTATCCTTTCTATCCAAGTAAATGTCACCACCATAATTAACACAATAGGTAATACCCAGGAAGGAGGTTGGAAATCGGTGTCAGTGTAGAGAACCATTATCTGAGAGATTTGGGCAGGTAACTTCCTCTGGAACTCAACAAGCTATAGTATATGTACAAAGTGACAAAGGAAAAATTTTGAGTGTCTCTCCTAAGGTTCTTCTCATCACCTCTGCCAAAAATGGGGCTTGGTTCCTTGGAATTTCTGACCCAGAGAATATTTGCTGGTATCAGGAACAGCAACCAGTGTTCTGGTCCTGGTCCTAGGTTCATGGCATACAGGAGATGAGAGACAGACATCCCCCAAGGACTGAGGGGAGGGAGGGAGCCAGTTCCCATGTCTACACCTGTTTCCATCCTACCTTTCTCCACTGCTTCTCAGCCCATAGCTTCTCTATACTCCACTTGCCTTCCCTTCTCCTTTGCTTTCCCCCACCCATCTGTACAACCAGTAGTTACAAAGGCAAACCTTCATTTACTAGATATTACTGTGTATTTTGAATAAATATTATCCATAATGCAATTTTACTTCAATTCTACTGGTCCTAGGCTAATATACAAATTCCTAACCCCTGGAGATATGGGGGGTGGGGGGAATACTATGTGTTCTTTGTATATGTATTTGGTTTTTGTTTTGTTTTATTTTGAGAGGCTGGGTTTTCCTGCCACCCAAAATATGGAATTAGCAAAAATAGAGACTTGTGTTCCTTCTGAAAGGCTGCCAACTCTACTTTGCACTTTATTAAGATGCCAAGTCTGGCTGGCATAAAATTAAATAGCCATTACCTTTTGTCACCAATTATTGGTTCTTTTTTTTTTTTTCAAGAACCAGAAGAAAAAAATTTGAGTGGTTCTCCTAAGGTTCTTCCAGTCAGCTCTGCCAAGAAAGGGTAGGACTTTCTCAGAGTACCTGTAGGAGAAATAATTATTTTAAAAAGAAAAAAAAGCTCAGTGCTGACTTATTTATGCAAAGACTGAGAATTAAGGAAAGGCAGCTGACATTAAGGAACTAGACTCCATCCTACAAGCCTGAAAATACATTCTCATTAACCTTGATTTCATTTCAATTTACCATCCAAACAGCAAACTAGTAGAGGGAGAATATATACCAACAAAGTCAAAGCTACAAGGGAGTAGATGTAGCTCCCTTGGCCTCCCCACTTCAAGGAGGGGCCGGAAGTTCCAGCCTCTCAGAAGCCTGTACAGAATGGGGCATTCTCCAGGCCGGAGGATCCCAGAATGGCAGCTGCCTTGCCTTTTATATAGGGCACCAGAGAGGAGTCACCTCAGCAGCCAAAGAACTGTTTTTTTGAGCTCCTATTGCATCCTTCAAATTTTATATTGCAGCACTAGGCCTACAGAATTCTGGCCACAGCTTCACCCAATTCCAGAGTTAGGAATTGGATTCATTAAGTATAGGATTTTTGTCTTGCTGATTGAAAGTGCCTCCCAACAACCCCAACCTGGTTGGCCACAAGAAGACTCTCCAATGTGCTGTAGTTTATCTAAGATGTGGCCTCGTGGGTTTAGCTTTTTTATGTCTTTTCATTGACATTATTTTTTTTAAAGACTTATATTTTTTCTTTATTTCTCTTCCCCCCCAACCCCCATTGTCTGCTCTCTGTGTTCATTTTCTGTGTGTTTTTCTTTGTCCGCTTCTGTTGTTGTCAGCGGCATGGGAATCTGTGTCTCTTTTTTTGCGTCATCTTGTTGTGTCAGCTCTCCGTGTGTGCGGCACCATTCCTGGGCAGGCTGCACTTTCCTTCGTGCTGGGCAGCTCTCCTTACAGGGCGTACTCCTTGCGCGCGGGGCTCCCCTACGCGGGGACACCCCTGTGTAGCACGGCACTCCTTGCGCGCATCAGCACTGCACATGGGCCAGCTCCACACGGGTCAAGGAGGCCCGGGGTTTGAACCTCGGACCTCCCATGTAGTAGACAGATGCCCTGTCCACTGGGCCAAGTCCACTTCCCCATTGACATTATTTAAACAAAGCTCTGGTTTAAGTCCATGTTTGTAAAATTTTCATTAAAGAAGAGGAAAAGGATCATCTTATAAGTGGAGAATTACTTGCCACAGAAACCTAAATATTTTTAACAAAAACCATTTATGAAATATAGGGAGGGATTGAGAGAGTTTTTACAGACATGCAGTATATTTGTCAGGGTTCTCTAGGAAAACAGAACCTATAGGAAGTATCTGTAAATATTATGAGATTTTTATAAGAATTGTCTCACATGACTGAGGGAATTGGCAAGTCCAAATATCATACAGCAGGCCACAAGCTGGGAATTCAGGTGAAGGTTTTCTATGAATTCCCTAGGAAAAGCTGGTTGACTGAAACAGGTGGAAATTCTTCCTTTGACTACTGAAATCATTAGTTCTCCCTTTAAGGCTTTCAACTGATTAGATGAGATGCATCCCACTGCTGAAGGCAAGCTCCTCAGTTAATTGTAGATGTATTCAGCCATAGATGCAATCAACCTACTAATGATCTAAGTCCATGAAATGTCCTCATAGTAACAATTAGGCCAACACTTACTTGACCATACAAGTGGACACCATTATCAGACCACATTGACCTATTAATTTAACCACCACATGCAGTATAGAAAAGAATATGGCCATATATGGTCTTTGCGCTCTGATGAGACTCTGAGTATTCATTATCAGTGCTTCTTCCTAATGATGACAATAATACCAGGGGTGCAGTAAAAGGGGGGTTAGAATATCTATCAAATCAATATGACTAAAGACAAATTTTAAACACAAATATAAAAGACAATAAAAACAAAGGAAAGCTGAATAAACTACAGACTTGAGCTAATTAAAAATAGAAACAAAAATATTTTCATATAAGCTTTTCTTATTAATTGAATATATAGGAAAGAGTCTATCTTGTTTCATTGGATTTTTTTATTTCTATTTAGCATTTAAAATTATATTCATCATATTAGCAGTTTTAGAATTTTAATTTAGAAGATGCAGGATTTCTTAAAGGAAAGTGAGATCCCTCCGAGTGAGCAGTGAGGCTGTTCGAACCCAATTTGTGGCTTTGGGCAAACATTAGTTCCTGCATCTAAAAAATAAGGATAATAATTCTTGAGAGCCAATTTAAAGGGTCTGGCAAGTATCTGATATGCAGAAAGTGGTCAATAAAAGGTAGCTTAGAAAAGCAGAAATGCTTATTTTGCTTACTCTGGTATATTGGTCAGCCATAGGGGTACTGATGCAAAATACAGAAATCTGTTGGCTTTTATAAAGGGTATTTATTTGGGGTAGAAGCTTACAGTCACAAGGCCATAAAGTGTAAGTTACTTCCCTCACCAAAGTCTGCTGCTACATGTTGGAGCAAGATAGCTGCCAGTCCCTGCGAGGGCTCAGCCTTCCTCTCCCCTCTAAGGCTTCTTGGTGCCAGGTCCCTCCAACCTCAGCTGTAGGCTAGCATAAGGCTTCTCTCTCTCCCCGGGCCTCATTTCTTTCCCAGCTTTCTCAGCTGTTCAGGGCTCTGGTCTCCAGTGGCAAACTATCAGGCAAACAGCTTGGCATTCTCTCTGGGGCTCCAGTGCCCAAAACTAAACTCTCTGTGTTCTTTTCCATGTATTTACTTTCCTGGCTTTGATTAAGCAGCCATTTATGTAGCCCATCAAGTAGGGGAGGGACAGGGACTCAAACCAAGTCAACCAAATGATGTGGTCAAATAAAAGACCTAATTTTGATTTAATAAAATAAAAGTGAAACCTCTGAATCTAATACAATCTAGTACGCCTAGAAGAACAGACCAGTTTACAAACACAATCCAACATCTATTTTTGGAATTCATGAACAATACCAAACTGCCACACGTGGTAAAGTTAATCTTGCTTCATACTCTTAAGAGTTAGTTTTCATTTCAAAATAATGGAAACAATTATTCAAAAATGTAGACAAGTTGTATTTCTAACAATTTGAGATAGGTGAGTACAAAAAAATACCCTTAAATGTCTACGTCTTATATATTCTTATCCCTGGACTGTTTTCATTTGAAAACTGGTTAATTCAGTTAATTCAGTTTATTCTACATCATTATTTTTGGCATTTTATCCAAAAAAGATGTCATATTTCATATCTACTCTCAAAGAGAAATCTCTAGCCATTCAAATTTAACAAATTGAATTTTTGTACTAATGGCAAAAAAGTGTTCTGATAAGTAATACTTTTTTTTTTAATTTTCAGGTTACTTTTCATGATTGAACAAAAAACTTAATAAAAGTTACCATAGGAACACATTAGTTTATTGTAAGTAAACTTCTCATTCATCACAATATTTTAACTATAGTTAATGAACAATGTACTGTCCAACTTATGTGGCAATATTTTAACTATATTTTGATTATGAATAATGTAATATCCGATTTTCACAATGAGATTCCAGGTAGTCTAATGGATATAATTTCATTGGTGAGAAAAACATGTCTTCCTAAAAGCAAGTGAGATGAAAGCATTATTATTAAGAAATCATATTTTTCTAAAATTTATTAAGACATTGATAATCTTGAGATCATTCACTTTAAATCAAGTAACTTGTCAAGACCTTCCAGAAAGGAAATTATGTGCATAATGTAAATGGCTCTAGGCAAAACTGTGGAGGAAGAAAAGATTGTTTAAAATGAGCTCAACCCTCCCAGGTTTTTACTGTCCCTCTTCCTGGTCCTGGTGCCCCCTCACTAGTGCCAGGAACTAGTGTTGCCACGTAGCACACAGACAGGCTTCCGCCCTCATAAAGCATACAGCCCAGTGAGGAAGACAACTGTTAATCAGATAATCTCCAAATCATGGTGATTTGGTGATCTGTGGTCACTCTGATGTGGGCAGACAAGAGAAGACCTCCCCTGAGGAAGTGAACAGGGAGGTAAGCAGGAATTAACAGGGCCGTGTGCAAGCCACCATGAACTTTTGCTGAAGTGCTACCCTGGAGTAGCCACCCAGGCCTGACACTCATAATCATTTCCTCTTCCTTTGTTTTTCACCCTCCCCTAATAAAACCACTTCTTGCCACAGCGTCTTGTCTTTGGCAAGCAAAAATAACTACTATTAATAAGAAAGAAAATAGCAAAACATTCATCCTAACATATAAATGACTGATAAAAGACTGACAGTAGGGAAAGAATCATTTATTGAGCCTCTCTGCCATAGCTGGAACTCTGCAAAATGCTTACACGTTAGCTCATTAAATTTTTTTTTAAATAAGCCATTAGATATATTATTATTTTATTTTTCACCAGATACAGAAACTAAGGCTTAGAGGAATTAGATAACTGGTCCAAAGTCAGTCAGATTATAAGAACACAGCTGAAATGAAAACCCAGCATTGTCTGACTCTAACCTAAGTCTTTGTCACTATAACCAGCCATGCTTCCACTATAAAAGTTTCCTATGATCTGGTTTTATTATAACCTAATGAACAAGTCGATGGCCAATATAGTCCCCTTTACAGGAGCTCTGTACAAACCCTGGGCTCAGCAATGGTGCCAACAGAGCTTGCTCCTCAGTTTCACTACCTTATACTCCTGTCCTGGAGCCACGTTACCTATACCTTCATCCCTGGCTTGGTGCACTGAACCCAGTTCTTTTGTATTGCAGAGCTTTTATCACCTCTAAGTCCTCCCAAAAAAGGGAACCCTCCCTCTGAACCACAGTTTCTCACCTGTTTCCGCTCTTGCTGGAGCTCCCTGATAGTGTCTGTCTGCTATCTGCACCTCCCTGTTATTTCCTTGGGTCTTGGCTGATCCCTCTGTCTTCTGTCTTCCAAGTCCTGATCATTCCTTATCAAATTTTCATAGCTTCTAGCTAATCCTTTAAGAAGACAAAATAAACCAAATTGGAAAAATATCCAAAGATGAAACACCAAGCCATTTAGCAGATATGTAGAAGATTTTGAAGAAGGCTGCTTTAGTCAGTGTTCTCTGGGGAAACAGAACCCACAGGAGATATGTGTATATAGTATGAGCTTTTATAAAATTGTTTCACGCAACTGTAGGGACACACAAGTCCAAATTTTATAGAGCAGGCATAAGCTAGGGACTAAGATGAACGTCTTCATTGAATCCCCCAGGAGACACTAGCTCTCTGAAGTAGAAATTGGGATTATCTCTCTGAATGCTTAACTCTCTTTGCCTTTTAACATCTTCAACTAATTGGGTGAGACATCTCTCATTGCTGAAGGCAGTCTCCTCAGTTGATTGCAGATGTAACCAGCTATCTATGCAATCAACTCGCTGATGATTAAAGTCCATGGAATGTCCTTGTATTACAATTAACCCAGTGCTTGCATGGTAATGTTTGGATATACTCATAGTGGCAACAATTAAAAACCACAGCAGGGGGGGTACTGGGTTCCTGGCCAGTGGTGCTCTGTCGTGGTCCCTAGGGGAGCAGCGACAGTCTCCCAGGTACAGCGGCGGGGACCGGGAGGGAGTGAGGGTTCAACAGTGAGCCCCTGATGCTAATATCTATGCTTGTGAGCTGATAAACCTAAAATAAGAACAAGGCCTAGAGCAACATTGTGCCTGGGAATTTCCTCCTGTCAGCCTTCATGTTACTCAAATGTGGCCAGTCTCGAAGCCAAACTCAACATGTAAATGCAAGGCCTTCCCCCCAGGGTGGGACATGACACCCGGGGATGAGCCTCCCTGGCACCGAGGGACCACTACCAACTACCAACTGATGATGCAACTGGAAAATGACCTTATACGGAAGGTTCAATGTGGATCAGCAGAATATCCCTGTCTACATAAAATAATATGACTTTAAAATGCTGTTTGACCTAAAGTAAGGGGGAAATGGAAAGGAGAAATGAGTTTATATGGCTACGAGTTTCTAAAAAAGAGTCTGGAGGCTGGCAGAAGGATTGCCCTCATGCACAACTGAGCAGAGTCAGAGAGACAGATAAAGCAGATACAACCCCCAGATATTGGTTCCTTTGAGGGCTAAAGAGACCCATGGGAGTTATGGTCATGGCCGATGGGGTTAACTACCAGGTCAGATGGCCCCTCTGTGGAAATGGTGTTTATGTGTGATGAATCTGGACTCAGATGGGATCTTCCTTCATAAGACTTTCATGCTAATGTGCTGGAGGTGCAGTTAATGTTGGGGTTTAAGATATATTTAGGGGATTTGAATCTCTGGACTGACAATGTGATAGCCAGGTCCTGAGCCTCAACAGACTCCAGCACCTACAATCTGATTTATTGGACTTACCACACTCAGCTAAGATGGAGTTGAAGAAGGACAACCACCACACCATGGAGCCTAGAGTGATTACAACTGAAAGTGGGAGGATTGCATCCAGCATCCATGTGGAATCTGAGCCTCCTCTTGACATAGAGGTGCAATGGACACAACCAATCCAATGTCCACATAGAAGAGGTGGCATTGGATTGGGAAAAGTGGACATGGTGGCTGATGGGTATGGGGAAAGGCAGGAAGAGATGAGAGGTGGAGGCGTCTTTGGGACATGGAGCTGCACTGGATGGTGCTTCAGAGGCAATCACCGGACATTGTAAATCCTCACAGGGCCCACTGGATGGAATGGAGGAGAGTATGGGCCATGATATGGATATGAGGTGCAGAGGTGCCCAAAGATGTACTTACCAAATCCAATGGATGTGTCATGATGATGGGAATGAGTGTTGCTGGGGGGGGGAGAGGTGGGGTGGGGGGGTGGGGTTGAATGGGACCTCACATATATATTTTTAATGTAATATTATTACAAAGTCAATTAAAAAATAAATAAATTTAAAAAAAAACAAAAACAATTAACCCAGTGCTTGCTTGACCAAGCAACTGGACACCACTACCTGGCCAAGTTGACACATTAGCCTAACCATCACTAAGGATAACTTTCCACTGTCCCCCAAAGCTAACCACACAGATAACTGCTGAGTCTACCTATATTTTAGGTAAGATTGTCACAAAACTCTCTTTACTGCAATTGATAATGTACTGTGTACCTGGATTTGTGGTAAGCATGTTGCATGGATTATTTCATGTAATCTTCATAATAATCCTTGAAATAGATATTAGTATTATCCCTATGTGGGTAGTAAGGTAAAAGAGGTTTGTAAAGATTAAGTACCTTACTCAAAATTGCAGCAAATATTGACAGATGTGAAGGGAGAAACAAATGATTCTACATTAAAAGTAGGAGAATTAAATACACCACTTTCAATAGTGGATAGACCATCTAGATAGAATGAAACAGAAAACTGGAATAATAACATAAGCCAACTAGACTTAACAGACATATATACAATACTTCACTCAGCAGCAGTGAACACATATTCTTCTTTCTTGCACATGGATCATTCTCCCGGATAAACCATATGTTAAGCCACAAAATGAATCTCAAAAAATTCAAAAATATCGAAATCACACCATGTATCTTCTGAGACAACAAAGGAAAAGCTGGAAAACAATTACAGGAGGAAAACTGGAAATTTCAGAAACATGTGAACATTAACACACCCCTAAACAATCAATGAGTCAAAGAAGAAATCACAAGGGAAATTAGGAACTATATTGAAGAAAATGAAAACAAAACCACAACATACTGGGAAGCAGATGTGGCTCAACTGATAGAGCAGCCGCCTACTACATAGAAGGTCCAGGGTTCGAACCCAGGGCCTCCTGGCCTATGTGGTGAGCTGGCCGACGTGCCATGCTGCTGCGCGGAAGGAGTGCCATGCCATGCAGTGGTGTCTCCTGCATAGGGGAGCTCCATGCACAAGGAGCATGCCCTGCAAGGAGAGCCACCCTGGGCAAAAAAAGCACAGCCCACCCAGGAGTGGCGCTGCACACACGAAGCACTGACACAGCAAGATGATGCAACAAAGAGACACAGATCCAGTGCCACCAAGAATGCAAGTGGACATAGAAGAACACAGAATGAATGGACACAAGAGAGCAGATAACGGGGGACTGAGGAATGGGAGAGAAATAAATAAAATAAAATCTTTAACAAAAAAAAAAAAACACAATACACCAAAACTTATAGAATTCAGCAATTATTTTTAAAATTTTATAATTTAATAAAATTATCACATTTTATTAATAGAGTTAAATATTTTTAAAATATTAATATATTAATATTTGTAGCCTAAATATTTACAGTAAAAAATAAGATATCAAATCAGAGACAAACTCACAATTGGAGAATCTACAAAAAGAAGATCCATCTAAACCCAAAACAAGCAGAAGGAAGGAAATAAAGATTAAAAGCAGAGATAAATGATACAGAGAATTTAAAAAACAATAGATTAATAAAACCAAAACTGGTCTTTTGAAAGATAAATAAAATCAAGAACCTTTAGCTAGCCCAACAAAGAAAAACAGAGAAAGGATGCAAATATTTAAATCAGAAATGAAGTCAACCCTACAAAAATAAAAAAGTATTATAAGAGGATACTATGAACAATTGTATACCAAGAAATTAGATAACCTAGATGAAATGGACAAATTCCTAGATATAATGAACTACCAACACTGACTCAATAAGAAATAGAAGATCTCAACAAACAAATAACTAATACACAGATTGACTCAGTAATAAAAATGTCCCAACAAAGAAAGTCCAGTTTCACATGGCTTCACTGGTAAATTATACCAATTATTCCAGAAAGAATTAACACCAATCCTGCTCAAGCTGTTCCAAAAAACTGAAGAAAAGGGAATACTCCCTGACTCAAGTATGAGGACAGCATCATCCTAATACCAAAGCCAGATAAAGACACTACAAGAAAAGAAAATACAGACCAATATCTCTTATCAACATAGATGCAACTTTCCTCAATAAAACACTAGTAAACTAAATCATACAGCATTAAAAAAAATGATGCACCATGATCAAGTGGGATTTATCCCAGGTATGCAAGTGGTTCAACTTAAGAAAATCAATTAATGCAATACACAACATTAATAAAACAAAGAGGAAAAACCACATGATCCTTTAAATTGATGCAGAAAAGGCATTTGACAAAATCTAGCATTTCTTGATAAAAACACTTAGAAAACTAGAAATAGAATGAAACTTTCTCAACATGATAAAGGGTATATAAGGAAAACCCACTGCTAACATAATACTCAATGGTGAAAGTTTGAAGGTTTGACCTCTAAGATAAGAAACAAAATGAGGATGGCCACTTTCACTACTGTTATTCAATAATGTGCTGGAAATTTTATCCAAGACAATTGGTCAAGTAAAATAAATAAAAGGCATACAAATTGGAAAGGAAGGAGTAAAACTTTCCCTATTTGCAGATGACATGATGCCATATGTAGAAAATACTGAAAAATCCACAGCAAAGCTACTAGAGCTAATAACTGAACCCAGGAAAATGGTGAGATAGAAGATCAAAAGGGAAGAAAATGATTCTGAAATGATTAGAACATGATAAGAGGGAAATGATTTTTTAAATTCTTGCAAATTGGCAGAAAATGGTGAGAAAAAAATACACCTCTTGAATATTTGACATGTGTGTTTTAGGTGCTTTACTAAAATTATTTAGCCAGCTATTTAACTCAAAACACCCAAAAATCTGTAGTGTCACTATACACTGGTAATGAACAATCTGAAGAGGAAACTAAGAAAAAAATCCAACTATAATAGCAATGTAAGGAATCAAATATCTAGGAATAAATTTAACCAAAGATGTAAAAGACTTAAACACAGAAAACTAAATTTAAAAAAAAAATTGATAAAAGAAGACCTAAATAAGTGGAAAGACATTCTGTTTGTCGAGCAGAAGATTAAACATTGTTAAGATATCAATTATCCCCAAAGCAATTTAAAAATTCAATGCAATTCCAATCAAAACTCCAGTAGCCTTCTGCAGAAAATAGAAAAGCCAGTCATCAAATTCATATGAAAGGATAAGTCAAAACCATCTTAACATAGAAGAACAAAGTTGGAGGACTCAAACTTCTCAATTTTATATCTTATTACAAAGCTATAGTAATCAAAATAGCATGGTACTGGCCCAAGGACAAACATAGATCAAAGAATTGAATGGGGAGTTCATAAATAAGCCCTTACATATGTGGCCAAATTAATTTTTTACAAAGGTGCCAAGTCCATTCAATGGGGAAAGAAATGTATTCCACAAATGGGTCCGGAAAAAACAGTTTATCTATATGTAAAAGAATGAAGGTGGGCCCCTACCTCACACCATATACAAAAATCAACTCAAAATGGACCAAAACCAAAATAAAAGAACCAAACTATGAAATACCTAGAAGAAATCATGAGGAAACATCTTCAGGACCTTAGGCAATGGTTTCTTAGACTTTACACCAAAAGCATGAATAACAAAATAAAATTAAATAAATAAATGGGACTTCATCAAAATTTAACAATTTTTTTACATTGAAGTACTACATCATGAAAATAAAAAGGCAGCCTTCAGAATGGGAGAAAATATTTGGAAACCACATATCTGATAAGGTTTAATATCAGAATACCTAGAGAAATTCTACAACTCTACAACAAAAAGACAACTCAATTTTAAAATGGACAAAACAAAGTAAATACTATTTCAAACAGTGGAGCTTGTGAAGGCTCTGGAGACATCAGACACTATAGTCAGGCCGAATAGCTCAGGAGTTTGATACCTTGCCAGAGTGCCCTCCTTTGGAATTTATGCTCCTCCATGTGACAGAGATGAACTCAGTTGTGGATTCCCTAAACATAGCTCTACTGACCCTTCTATCTGAACCTATAATTAATAACAGGGTTGATAGGTGTATGTTCAAGAATCTAAAATCTTTGTGCTGTCCATGTGCCTGCTGTGCCCTGAATCTCAACAGAGTTGCAATACCTACTCTCCAATTCACTGGACTTGCCCAAGACAACTAACAAGGAGATGATGATGGACAATCATCCCAACAACCAAGAGAGTCTACAACTGCAAGCAGGAGAATCCCATCCATTGGCCATATGGGATCAAAGCACCCCCCTCAATTAAAGGTGGAGTGGACATCACCATGCCAGAATCCTCAGGATTGGGAAATGAACTATGGACTAAAGTAGACTTACTGGTATTCTACTATGGACTTATTGTGATTCTAGCAATGGAAGAAATTATATCTTTGATGTGGAGGCAGTAGCCACTGGAGATTCTGAGGTCAGGGAGAGGGAAAAACAGGTGTAATATGGGGGCATTCTCAGGACTTGGGAATTATCATAAATTACAATGACAGATACAGGACATTATATATCTTGCCATAACCTACAAAATTGTACAGAAGAGAGTGTAAACTACAATGTAAACTACAATTCATGCTTAGTGGTAATGCTCCAAAATGTGTTCATCAATTGTAACAAATGTACCCCACTAATGAAGGATATTGTTAATGTGGGAAAATGTGAGAGATATAGGGAGCAGGGCATACAGGAATCCCCTATATTTTTAGGCAACATTTATGTAATCTAAGTATCTTTTTAAAAATAAAAATAAAATACATATTTAAAAAATAAAATATAAAAATGGGCAAAAAATATGAATAGACATTTCTCCAAAGAATATATACAAATAGCCAAAAAGTACATGAAAAGAGATTCAACATCATTAGCCAATAAGGAAATTCAAGTCAAAACCACAATGAGATAGCATTTCACACACACCCCTGGAATAGCTATATTATTTTTTTTTATAGAAACGAATAAACTTTGGAGTATGTGGTGAAACAGTAATACTATATTGTGGCTGGGAATATAAAATGGTACAGCCACTGTAGAATACAGCTTGGCATTTCCTTAGAAAGTTAAGTATAAAATTATCAAATGACCTGGCAATCCCACTTCTAGATCTATACGCAAAAGAATTGAAAGCAGAGAACTCAAACGATATTTGCACTCTGATGTTCATATGGCATTATTCAAAGTTTCTGTAAAAAGGAATGAAGTTCTGATATATGTGACAATATGGGTGAAACTTGAAGACATCATAGTGAATGAAATAAGCCAGATACAAAAGGACAAATATTTTATCATCTCACTGATATGAAATAGAGTTAGAATCTAACTCATAGAGTTAGAATCTAGACTATAGGCTACCAAGGACAGTGTGGATGTACAGAATAAGGAGTTAATACTTAAATTGTACAGAATTTCTACTTGGGATGATGGAAAAGTTTTAGTAGTGGATGGTGGTGATGGTAGCACAACATTGAAATGTATTTAACAGCACTGAATTATATATTTTAAGGTGGTTAAAAGCAGAAATTTTCAGTTATATATATGTGACCAGAATTAATAAAAAAAAAAGAACAGTGAACTGTTATATAAACCATGAACTAAATAGCTAATATTATATTATAGAAATATTGTTTCATCAATTGTAACAAAGCTACCACATTAATGCAAAGTGTTAATAATAGGAAAAATTGAGTGTGTGAGTGGGGATATATGAGAATGCTATTTTCTGCATGATTTTTCTGTAAAATTAGTTCCCTAATTAGAAAGTAAAAAAATATAATGGACACAAAGAGGCATACTTTTTTTTCTTGCATTCAGAGAAAGAAGAAACAAAGTAATGGTCATAAACAGAGTCCGATATGACTTAGATAGTGGAAATCTCACACACACTGTTTAAAATAACGATAACTAAATGTTAAACACTCTTTATTGAAAATGTGGATACCATGCAAGATTAGATAGAAAATTTCAGCAGAGATGGAATCTATTAAAATAAGAAATGTAAATTATAGAAAAATAAAACAGTCGCAGGTGAAGAATGCCTTTGATAGACTCATCAACAGACGTGACACAGCTACTGACACAGCAGACTTAACACTGAATCAGTTACCTTGAATATAGGCCAATGTAAATATACAAACAAAACACAAGTATAAAGAATAATAATGAACAGGGAAAAGCATCCAAGAGCTGGTCTAATGGTCTAACACATACACAACTGGAATCTGAGAAAGAGAAGATAAACAGGACAGATGAAATATTTGAAGAAATAATGGCTAAGGATTTCCAAACTTAGTGATTATCACCAAAACACAGATTCAGAAAGCTCAAAGAACACCAATACCTACATACAATACAGGCATATCATATTCAAACTGCTAAAAATCAAAAACAAAAGAAATAACTTGAGGGCACCTTGAGTGGGGGAACATATTACCTAAAAATGGACAAAGATAAGAATTGCAACAGCTTTCTTATCAGAAACCCTGCAAGCAAGAAAACAGTGGGGTAACATCTTTAAAGTGCTAAAAGAATGAAAAAGCAGCACATATCTCTATACCCAGCCAAAAAAAAACAGAGTTAAACAGAAATATAGACTTTCTGAGACAAAAGCTGAAGAATTCTATATTTCTATAAGAAATGTAGAAGTTGTTCTTCAGCCTAAAGAAATATGTCAGAAACGTGGATCTGCACAAAGAATTGAGGAGTATTGAAAATGGAATAAAAGAAGCTAAAATAAAATATTTTGTCATATTTTTAATTGCCCTCCAAGGTAATTGTCTGCGTAAACTAATCATATTAACAACGTATAGTACATGTAAAAGTGAAACCATTGACAAAAATGGCACAAGGAACAGAAAGGAGGAATTAGGAATATGCTATTACAAGGTACTGAAAGGAAGTATTACTCATAAATGAAGTAGTATAATATTATTTGAAGATGAGTTCATTATTTTAAAATGTAGACTGTGAACCACAAGGTAACAACAAAAAACCTTTAAAATTTTATCTAAATCAAGGGTCAGCAAACTTTAGCCCACAGACCAGCCACTTGCTTATATAAATAAAGTTCACTGGAATATAGCTATGTCTATATTGTCCATAGCTACATTCAAATGTCAACGGAGTTGAGTAATTGCAACAGAGGCTCTATGGCCCTTAAGAACAAAATAATTTACTATCTGATCATTTACAAAAAAGTTTGTCAACTTGTCAAACTTTAGTATAAAAAGTCATTAGAGGAGATCCAATGGAAGTCAGAAAAAGGAAAAATGAAGCAGAGAAAATGGAACAAATAGAAAACAGCTATAAAAATGGTAGATTTCAATTTTTAATTTGGAGCCTACTGTACTATTTGAAAGTTCACTGTAAAATATTTTCTCTTCAAGTAATCCATCAAGGTCCTTGATTATATAGTCACATCTTTACACATATTAAATGCACAAATAATATCAGTCTATTATTTCATTTTATATGTATTTAATGACACATTCATATTTTGGTTTTAAGCTTCCTTCTCTCCATATCCAAATTCTTCCCATTTTTAAAATTACATTACCTTTTGTCTTAAATGTTACATAGATATTGAGCCATTGTCTTACACAGAGTATTTAAGAATACAATTTTTTAAAAACTCTTATTTTTACAAATTCATCTTCATAACTATCATTCACTTTAAAAATAAATTGCATAAAGGTTATGTCCTCTATTAATGAATGTTTTATTATGAAGGCTAGACATTTTCTTTTCTCTGTTCCTTGTACTTTACAAATGTTATGATTTAATATGTCAATTTTTGTGTATTGATATCAACTGAGATGTGAATGTTTCCTTTCAGCTATGGCATACTAACTTGTCTTGAGCTACCCACTCAACAAAAACAATTAGAAAAGTCAGATAAATATTTTTAAAATCTGTCTGAAGGCCTCAGAGAGGATTTAGAGGGATTAAGATTCCAGAGAGGAGGAAAGCTTAAAGAGGTAAGCCAGATATAGAGTTCCATTTTTCCCCTTCAGACATTTGCTGGAAGCAGCAGCTGTGGGGCTAAGAAGCTTTCAAAATTCTCATGGGGCTGGAAAATAAGGGTTGGAGTTTAGAGTCTGTCATGGAGAAAGGCTCTAGTAACAAACCTAATGCTTTCATTAGGACCTTCATGGAATATACTCTTGGACAGGGGTCTAAAAACTATAGCCCATGGGTTAAATCTGGTCTGCCACCTGTTTTTGTACAGGCTTGTGAGCTAGGAATGATTTTTCACATTTTTTATGGATAAAAATTTTTATGAGTTTTATTTTATGATATAAAATTTATGTAAAAACCCATATTTCAGTGTACATAAACAAAGTGTTATTGAAACCAGCCACACTTATTTATTAACATATTGTCAATGGCAGTCATGTGCTGCAATGTAGAGTTGAGTAGTTGTAACAGAGACAACTGGCTTGTAAATCCTTAAATATATACAACCTGGCCCTATAGTATAGATAAAAATATGTTAACTCTTGTTCTAGGGAGAAAAGTGAACCAATAAATATGCTCACCCACAAAAAGAATGAAATGCAACTCTGCTCAACACTAAATTGCTTTAAGGTGATTACCCCCTAGTCTATCTGTCTTCCAAAAGCAAATTTAATCCTCCCTGGAGAAAAATATTATCATCCAGAGCCTCAAATTATCACACAAGTGTTTATACATAGTCTGGCTGTTAAGTAAAAATAACTTGACATAGTAGGAGAACATACGAAGTAACCCAAATCCAAGTGGAACATATACTTCTTGAGGAAGTGTCAGACACAGACTTTTTAAAACTATAATTAATGTAGTTGATTATATAGAAGACAATATAAAATTTTCAGCAGAAAATTAATATCCATCAGAAGGAAAATTAAATGGAAATTGTGGAACTGAAAAATACAATAACTGGAATTAACATTTCAATAGATCTGTTTAAAAGTAGATCAGACATAGTTGAAGAGAGAATCAGTGAAAAAAAAATAGGCCAGTATAAAATATCTAGAAAGAAGACAAAAAGATGGAAAATCACAGAAAAGAGTGTAACAGACCAGTGGAACAATATAAAAATATCTAAACTATGTAAAATTGGGGTTACAGGAAGGAAGAAAGCAAATGGAATGGAAGTGATATTAGAGGAGATAATGGTCAAGAATTTCTAAAGCTGATAATGGCAAGAAAAAAGAAAAAAAAGAAAAAACCTGATGGTATAAATGGAAAATAAATGAAATGATTGGCTTAAATTCTACTATATTGGCAATTACATTAAAAATAAACTATGAACAGTACTGTATAATAATATATTCATCTCTCATCAATGGTTTTTAAAAAAAGGAAATATGCTAAGTGAAGGAAATTAGACAAAAGGTACCATATATTGTTTGACTCCGTCTATACAAAATATAAATAAAAATAAGAGAGATAGAAATAGATTAACAGTTATGTATGTCAGAGGAAGCATTTAGAGATTGAAAAGTAACTACTGAGGGGTAGAGTTTTGTTGTTTGCTTTTTTGTTTGGGGTTTTTATTATTTTTGTAGGAATGAAAGTGCTCTCAGATTGATTGAAATGATGAGTCCACTACTCTGTGATTATACCAAATCACAAATGTATACTGATTGTACATTTGGATGGTTTATGAATATGTTCAATAAATTGATTTTTTTTTTAAAGTAAACAGGTTTTTACTCTGACTGAAAGACAAAGATTGTCAGGTTAGATTTTAAACACAAACTCCAACTATATTCTACCTAAGAGAGACATACCTTAACTATAGGGATACATAAAAGTTGAAAGCGTAAGGTTGGAAAAAGACAAACTCTGTAAACACCAACAAAAGAAATCCAATGTGCCTATACTAATAACAGACAAAGTAACTATATTAGTCAGGGATCTCTAGGAAAACAGAACCAACAGGAGATATCAGTAAATATTAAGAGATTTTATGCATTTATTTCACATGACTATGGGGAAACACAAGTCCAAATTCTGTAGGGAAGGTTGTAAGTTGGGAACCCCAGTGAAGGTCCTTGATGAGGTCCTCAGGAAATGATGGCTGGCTTAAATGCACATGGAAATTCTCACTTCTGACTGCTGAAATCATCACTTCTCCTTTTAAGGCCTTCAACTGATTGGATGAGATCTTTCATTGCTGAAGGCACTCTCCTTAGTTGATTATAGAAATAATCAGCCATAGATGCAATCAACTTAGTGATGATTTAGTCCACAAAGTGTCCTCACAGTTAGAACTAGGCCAGTGTTTGCTTGACCAAACAACTGGGCACCATTACCTAGCCAAATTGATACATGAACCAAACCATCACATAGACTTTAAGAAAAGAAGTATTACTAGAAATAAACAGAGGCATTTTGAAAATTTAAAAGGTTCAATCTGCCAGGAATATTCAGCAACTTTAAACTTTTATTTAACTAAGAAAATATTTAAAATAAAAATAGTAAAACAACATCATGTGATGACAAAACCTGGAAATGATGATGACAAAAATAGAACTTAATATAGTAGAAAACAAATCAAAAAGCAGTTTTTAACACCTGATATTACATGTAAGCTGAGATATTCTGCTGGTCTGAGTTGACCCTTTTATTCAAGGTCTTTTTCTAGTTACATCATCAGCTGGTGCTTGGTAGTAATCCCTCAGCACCAGGGAGGCTCATCTCCAGGAGTCATGTCCCATGCTGGGGGGAAGGTAATGCATTTACATGCTGAGTTTAGCTTAAAGAGCAGCCACATTTGAGCAACATGGAAGCTCTCAGGAGGTAACTCTTAGGCACCCTGCAGCTCTAGGCCTAGTTCATAGTTCAGGCACACAGGCTCATAATCAGAGCCATCTGTATCAAGGGCTCATTGTTGGATCATCCATCTTTATTGGTCTTTGCCATTGCCCTTGGGGGATTGTTGCTATTCCATTGGGGAATGTGATTAAGCTCCCCTGGCTAGGAACTCAGCACTCTCTCAGTTGTCATTTTTAACTGAAACCACTATGAAAATATGCAAACATTTTTATGTACCCTGTATACATGCCCTGGAGAATTCCCTCCCAACCATGTGCCCCTTATCAGTAACACCCACAACAGTCAGTGTTCCTCCCCACCATAATTGAACCTCTCTGTAGTCTAAAACTTCTTTAAAAATGGAAGCCTAATATATTGCCAGGTTCCATTAATAGTAAAATGAAATACAATGATAGGTTTAAAGGTTAGATATAGAATACCTAATAATTTAGAAAACTTAAATAAAGGAAAAATAAATTGGGGGATCAAAAAATGAAAAAATGGAAAAGCTTTGTTTTTGACATTTTGCCTTTGATCACTGCTTTAGGTGTTGCTCTGTATGTACAGTGGCAAGGCAATTTCTTCCATTTCATCCTCAGTGTCTACATCCTTTCTTTGTTTTTTTTTTTTTCCCTAATCATTAAGTTTGTCTTCACATAAGTTTTAGATCACAGTAATTCACATATACAATATATGGTACTCCCACATATCCAACATCAAACCCTTTAGTTAATGGAAAGGAAAAATGAGTTTATATGGCTATGAGTCTCCAAAAAAGAGTCAGATGGTCATCAGAGGGGTAATGCTTATGCATGCCTCAGCAGGGTACCAGAGACAGCCAAAGTATATGGAAACCCAGGTACTGGTTCTCATGAGGGGTACAGAGACCCACAGGTTCTATGGTCATGGCAGATGGCTCTGGAGTTCAGGGCCATGTCAGTTTGCCCTACTTTGGAATTTGTTTTCCTGAGTGTGATGGAGTTGAACTCAGATATGACCTTTCTACACATGCCTCTTCTGTTACTTTTACCAGACCTGTGGTTGGTGTTTGCGTTGGTGCATACTCTGGAGACCTGAATCTCTGGACTGTCCATGTGACAGCCAGGCCCTGAACCTCCGCAGACTTGCAACTCCTACCCTCTGGTTTACTGGACTTACCCTGGTCAGCTAACAGGGAGGTGAAGAAGATCAACCACTGCACCAGGGAGCCAAGAGTGCCTACAACTGCAAGCAGGAGAATTGCATCCATCATCCATGTGGAATCTAAGCCCCCTCTTGATGTAGAGGGGGACTGGACTTAACCATCCCAGGGTCCACAGAATGGAGGAATAGAGTATAGATTAGAGTGGACTTACTGGTGTTCTGCTGGAGAACTACTATGATTAGTAAAGAAAGAAATTGTAATATTAATGTGGAGAAATTGGCCATGGTAGCTGCTGATGGTAGGGAGAGAGAAGAGATATGATGTGGATGCATTTTCAGGATTTGGAGTTGTCCTGGGTGGTGCTACAGGGACAGATGCTGGACATTGTGTGTCCTGCCATGGCCCACTGGGTGGAATGGGGGAGAGTGTAGACTACAATGAAGACCACTGTCCATGTGGTGCAGCAATGCTCCAAAATGTATTCACCAGGCGCAGTGAATGTACACGATGACGGAAGAGGTTGTTAATGTGGGAGGAGTGGGATAGGGGAGGTGGGAGGTATATGGGGACCTCATATTTTTTTAATGTAACATTTAAAAGAAAATAAAGGAAAAAAAAAGATGAAGAAAATGTTATGTCTAAATGTTCTGTAATACATAAATTTAAAAAGTAGATTAAATAAAATTTATTAGAATTTAAAAGAAAAGAAAACAAATCTAAAACAGAGATAAAAGTAATTTTTTCTTTTTTTTTTTCAGGAGGTACCAGGGATTGAACCAGGCACTTAATAACTGAGTTATAGCCATCAAATGAGAGTAGTTTTTTGTTTGTTTGTTTTGTTTTTAGGAAGTGCCAGGGATCAAACCTGGAACCTCATATATGGGAAGCAGGCACCCAACCACTTCAGCTACATCTGCTCACAAAAGTAATTTTCTAAAAAGACCCATAAAACTGATAAAACTCTGGCAAGACTATCAAGGAAAAAAGAGAAGACATAAATTGTCATTATCAGGTTTGAAAAAGAGGCCAAGAGAATCAATACTACAGAATTTAAAAAGCTAATAAGAGGATATTACAGGGAAGCAGATTTGGCTCACTGGATAGAGCATCTGCCTACCACATGGGAGGTCCAGGGTTCAAACCCAGGGTCTCCTGACCTGTGTGATGAGCTGGCCCACATGCAGTGCTGATACACACAAGGAGTGCCCTGCCACGCAGGGGTGTCCCCCATGTAGGGGAGCCCCATGTGCAAACAGTGTACCCTGTAAGGAGAGCCGCCCAGTGTGAAAAAAGGGCAGCCTGCTCTGGAGTTGTGCCACACACAGAGAGCTGACACAACAAGATGACACAACAAAAAGACACAGATTCCCAGTACCACTGAAAAGAATACAAGCGGACATAGAAGAATACACAGCAAATGGACACAGAAAGCAAACAACTGGAGGGGGGGGCGGGGAAGGGGAGAGAAATAAATTTTTAAAAAATAAATCTTTTTTTTAAAAAGGAGGATAATTCAAACAATTTTATGTAAATAACTTTGAACATTTATAAGGAAATGTATAAATTCTAGAAAAACACAACTTCTCTAATCTGACACATGACAAAATAGAAAATCTGAAAAATCCTCTATCTCTTAAATAAACTGGATATTATAGTCTTCCTTAAAGAAAACCCCAGGCCTAGATGAAATGGCAAGTTCTTTCATTTTTCAAAGAAATAACACTGATCTTACACTTATTCTTCCAGACAATAGAGCAAAAGTAAACATTTTAAAATTTCATTTTAAGAAGCCACATAAATCTGATTTTTAAAAAAAAACAGCCTGAGAATTTTTGAGGAAAGAGAAATTATGGGCCAATCTCTTTCATAAACATAGATGCAAAATCCAAAAACTGCATATATACATATATGCAAATATATATATACTTATATATGTAATTGAAGCCAGCAATATATAAAAAAGATATATCATGATAAAATTAGTTTCAAACCAAAAATCCAAAGATGGTTTAATATTTGAACATCAGTCAATGTGATTTACCACATTAAAAGAAGCAAAGATAAAGAAACATAAGATCTTCTTAACAAATGAAGAAAAGACTATGTGAAACAGTTCAAAACCTCTCAAAACTAAAATTCAAAGGAAACTTCCTGACTCTTCTTTCCTGGAGGTAGTCCGCATTCATGTTTCAGGAGTGTACTTCTCTTTTCTCTAGTTTCTCAATAAACTCTTTTTACTGGCCTGACTAAACTGGCATGTTCTCAAATTCTTTTATGTGACATAGCTGAGAACCAAGAGGAATCGATTGTCTTCTGGCTTCATTTGGTGAGCGCCAGCAAGGAATTCTAGAGGCAGCAACTCTCCCTGACTCCCAGCAAAGACTTGTGAGCCTGTATGATTATTATAGCCTGTCTGTGCCCTCTTTTGGTTGTCCACCATTCCCTTCTGCCATTTTAAATGGGTCCCTGGATAGGCTCCCACAGGACATACTCTTGGTCTGTCCAGACTTCCAGCTTCCTTTTTGCAGGTGGCAGAGGCAAGCCCCCATGCCATATAGTTCCAAGGAAGCTCTGGGTAGCAGGTGAAACCGTCCTTGTGACCTGAAGAGGCACGTGGCCTGAGTTGTGCAGGAGCCAGCTGGAAGCCTACCAGGCGCTTCCTGTGAGTTCAGAATGGCTATCACCCATTGTGTCATTTCCTTGGGCCACTGGTTAACTTCTTTGCCTTAAAAGCGCCTTTAATCTTCCAACTACGGCTGTCCTCATTTGGGGTCTGTGAGATGCTTTGGAACATCTTAGAAACTGAAAATGCATTTGCTAGCAAGTCACTGGCCCCACTCTTGGTAGCGCCCTGAGGCTTTCTCCTTGTCAGTCCCAGGGGGCACCCTGAGATACTCTCTGGGGTCCCGGAAGCTGTTTCCGGCAAGCCACAGAACAATTAATCTCTAGTCCTTTAATGGGCTTTTTTTGTGTGTAATAGTTTTTTAATTTTTTAAAGATACATAGATCATATAAAACATTACATTAAAAATATAAGAGGATCCCATATACCCCCACTCCCCACCTCTCCACTCCTCTCACATCACCAAATTCTTTTATTTTTTTATTTATTATTTTTACTTTTTTGGTTTAAGTTTTTTCTTTGTTTATTTTATTTTACTTTTTAATAAAACTTTTAAAATTAAAGTTAATAGATCACATAGAATGTTACATTAAAAAAAAACATGAGGTTCCCCTATAACCTACACCCCACTCTCCCACCCCCATTTTTTATTGTATTTTTTTGAACATACATACATCACAAAAAGTTACATTATAAAAAACAAAAGAGGTTCCTATATACCCCATCCCCCCACCCCACTCCTCCCACACCAACAACCTCCCCCATCATTGTGGCATACTCATCGCACTCAGAGAACACATTTTGGAGCACTGCTGCATCAAGTGGATAATAGTTTACCCTGTAGTTCACCCTCTCTCCCAGTACATTCAGTGGGTTATGGCAGGATATATAATGTCCAGCATCAGATCCTGCAATATCATTTAGGACAACTCCAAGTCCTGAAAATGCCCCCACATCACATCTCTTCTTCCTTCTCCCTGCCCTCAGCAACTACTGTGGCCACTTTCTCCCTGTCAATGATACAATTTCTTCTATTAGCAGTCACAAAAGTTTTATAGTAGAATATCATTAATGTCTGATTTAACTGCAAAACTTGTCCCTGGGAGTGGGCATAAGACAAGTGCACTGATGGCTACTTGCTAAGTCCTCTGCTAAAGTAGGCTAAAAGAAAAGTCCCTAGCCAGTACCTTTCCTAGGGAGAAAGCCCAGTTTGGGACCTTCGATCTAGGAGCTGGACCCAGACATATCCCAAGACCTATAAGGCTCTGGAGATGCCCAGAGAACAGACTCCCAATTCCTTGAAAAATGGGGTCCGTGAGTAGGGCTCCCAATCTCCAGGATGCTAGGTCAGCAAGCAATCCTTTCTCAGGTCTAGCAATGGGATACCACCAAGACTGACACAGGCATTTATTAATATGTTCCCCCAGAAAAGTGGACAATTCTTCCAGCATTCCAGCATACTCCCCATTGGGGTGTCTTCTCAGAAACTGGGACCACCTATGAACTGATGGCCTTAAAAGGAAGAGTTAATCTCTCTTTGCAATACCACATGGCCACAGTACAAGTTAAAGGACAGCCAAGAGGGCTGCTAAATGGGATCCTCAATTTAAACCCTATACTCCAGATAACCCTACTGTGTAGAAGGGAAGGAAAATGGGTAGACTTTCCTTATATCCAGCTTTTATAGCCCTATAGCAGAATAAGAACCTGAGGTGTTTTTGTCGATTGTGCTAGGCAGAAGGAAATCCCAGAGCACAGAGTAAGACCCCTCCCAAGAAGGAAGAAGATATCTTAGATGACCCCCTTCTTATTAGCCCCCCTCATTATGACCCAGCCCTGGACCCAGGATCCCCTTTAAACTCACGTCCAGCAGGGGCTTCGGCTCCTCCCCCATATTCCTCAAGGTCTAGTCTGGCAGGTCGTACCCAAAGTAGAGCCTCATTCCACCCAGCTAGGAAGTCTGAGGGTCTCTACCCTATACGAGAAGTAGCCAGTGGGGACACAGAAACCATTAGGGTGCATGTCCCCTTCTCTACAGCTGACCTGTCACAGTGCAAATGAAATCCTTCTCTGAGGATTCCACCAAATTTACTGAGGGGTTCCAGCACCTCACGATAATCTTCGAACTAACATGAGGTGTCATGCACATTATTCTTTCAACTAGCCACACCCTGGAGGAAAAACACCACATCTGGACTGAGACACGAGGACATGCCGGTAGACTGGCTGCCCAACGGCCTAACAAGCATGTGGTGGGAGCAGTAGCAATTCCTAATATAGATCCTAGGTAGAACTTTCAAAGGGGACAGGCAGATCTGAAGGCTAGAGACCATATGGTCACATGTCTCCTCAAAGGATGAGGAGGGACATTACCAAAGTGGTCAATTACAGTAACTTCAGGGAAATTACTCTGGAGCAGGACAAAAGCCCAATCTTATTTCAGGGAAGGTTGGTAGAGGTAATGAAGAAATATACTCTGGTAGATCTTACCTCTAGTGAAGGACAGATCCTCATAGTAATTACTTCATTAGCCAGTCTGCTCCGATATCTGTAGGAAACTACAAAAGCTTTCTAAGGACTCCCAAACTCCCAGGAACACCCTTTTAGGAACAACCTTCTCAGTCTTCAGTGATCACGACCACACTGCCAAGATGGAGAAGGCAAAGAGCAGCTGGCTTGGGGTCTGGGATAGGCTCACCTTCTAGCAATCGCCATTGAAGGCACCCTGTCAGCTCAAGACCACCTGAATTCAGGCTCTACATCAGCAGGGACCTGTTGCAACTGTGGAGAGGCTGGCGGCTGGAAACATGGCTGCCTCAGGCTGCCTCGCTGCCAGCACCTGCCAGGGCTTTGCCCCAGGTGCAGAAAGGACAGGCACTGGGCCCAGGAGTGCACCGCTCCCCAGAGGGGAGCAGGCTCCCCCACGAGCCCTGCTCGCTGCAGCTGAGGAGGCTTGCGGGGGCGCGAGGCCACGCACTGCTCCTGGACGGCACCGAGAACCATTAACCAGGAGGAGCCTCGGGGGACCTTGGACATGGCAGGTAAGATTGTCGATTTCTTAACTGACACAGAAGCAACTTGCTCCGTCCTGACCCGTCACTTCAGACCTCTTTCATCTCGGTCATGCCCTACAGTAGGACTAGATAGAAAATCAAGATCTAGACCGTTTACTAAACCTCTCCCCTGTGGACTAGGAAACCTCCTAATAAGCCATCACATATTCCTCAGCCCCAAACCAAGGAACAACTGCGGGCTTTCCTAGGAGTGGCTGGGTACTGTAGACTGTGGATACCGAGGTTTGGCAAACGAGCCCCGCCACTGTATGGTGCCATTGCGGGGGCTGATAACCACCCCTTAGAATGGGGACGGGCCAGGAAACTGCCTCCCGTGCTTTAAAAACAGGCCTGAATTAGCCCTCCAGTCTAAGGAATTCCTAACCAAAGCAAGCCCACCTTTCTGTATGTAACTGAGAAGGGAGGGGCTCCAGGGGTCTTAGTCCAGAAACAGGGTGTGTTTCTCAACTAGTTGCTTATTTCTCCAAACCCCTGGGTAACACAGCACAGGGATGGCCACTTTGCCTGAGAGCAGGGGGGACAACTGCCCTTTTAATTGAACAAGTCACCAAATTAACCCAGGGCAACCTCTCAATCTTCACTCCACACCAGGTGAAAGACATGCTTGAGACCAGGGGTCACCAGTGGCTCACAGGTAGCTGGTTAGTTAAAATATGAGGTTCAATTACTAGAGATCCCTGAGGCGCAGCTAAGGGTGTGTCAACCCCCCAATGCTGCCCCCCTGCTACCAGCAGTGGGCCCGAGGTCAGATCCCAAGGGACCCTTAACCCACTTCTGCCTCAAAACTCTTAACCAAAACTATTCAAGGAGGCCAGATTTAAAAGATGAGCCTCTAACCCTAATTTCGAGTGGCTCACAGATGGAAGCAGTTTTATTAGTGAAGGAATTAAAAGGGCAGTTTAAAACTGTAAAAGCCGGAGCCCTTCTCCCAGGACGTCAGCCCAGAGGGCAGAGCTAGTTGCCCTAACCTGAGGCTTAATACTGGTTAAGTGGGGAGCTGGGGTGGGGGTAGGCTAACATTTACACCGACTCCAAGATTGCGTCCCTCATTCCCCACGCCCACTCTGCTATGTGGCGAGAACTGAGGCTTGCTTACTAACAGAGGGTCACCTATTAAGCACAGGCAAGAAATCCTGGACTTACTAGAGGCTGTTGTGTTGCCCCAAGAAATAGCAGTTATGCATTGCCCAGGGTACCAGAAAGCAGACACTATAGCCAGAAGGAATGTCTGTGTAGGCGCAGCAGCTGAAGCCACAGCACAAACCCACGTCTCCCTCTTAGCACTTATTCCAGATCCTGTCCCATTACCTAAGGCTCCAGAGTAAACCCAGGATGAGCAAATTAAAGCCGATAGCCTAGGGTTCACCTTGGAAGCTAGTGGGTGGCTTGTCAAGGAAGCTCAAGACTACCTGCCAGGCAGTGCAATGGAAGGTCCTTCCTGGACTCCACCAAGCTGTCATCCAGGGAGGGATATCCGGACTGGCTTAGCCAAATGGGTCTTTGGGGGCCAGGGCCTGGCAAAAACAATCAAGGAGATCACCAAGAGTTGCTCCTTATGTGCCATTAATGACCCAAACAGCGGAAGACTTAACAAACCTCCTTCCCTAACCCCCCTGTCCAGCTGCAGGGATCAAACCCTGGAGAGGACTTGCAAATAGACTTTACCGATATGTCATCTTGCCAGGGATGTAAATACCTCTTGGTACTGGTATATACTTTTACTGGATGGGTAGAAACCTTTCCCACTAGAAGGGAAACAGCAAACCAGGTGGCCAAAGCCCTCCTAAAGGAAATTGTGCCCAGGTTTGGACTGCCTGAGTCCCTCCAATGTAACAGTGGGCCAGCATTTATTAGCAAAATAACCCCAAGGTCTATCAACTGCCCTTGGAATTAAATATCATCTTCATAATTCCTGGAGACCCCAATCCTCAGACGGTCCTGAGTAGAACCCTCAAACAAATTCTGGCCAAACTTTGCCAGGAAACGACTTCACTTTGTGTTACCAGTCTACCTGTTTGCTGCTTTGCTGAGGCTGTGTATAGCTCCAAAAGATCAGCTTCAGCTTAGTCCCTACAATGTGCTCTTTGGATGACCTTTCCTCACCCAGGACCTGGTACTACATCAGGAGACCCAGAAACTCACCAAATATTTTATCAGCCTAGAAAAAAACAAAAATCATCCAGAAGCTCAGAAATAAAATCCTCCGTAGCCCCAACTGTGAGTTACCTCTGCCTAAAGTTAAACCTAGAAACCAGATTCTAATCAAAACCTGGCAGGAGAACAGGCCTCATTTCCAATTAGAGCCAAAATGGAAGGGACCTTACTCTGTGGTTCTGATCACTGGCCACAGCTGTTAAAGTTAAAGGAATTGCCCACTGGATGCACTTATCCTGAGTGCCAGCTCACTGAAAGCACCTGATGAGACATTAGAGGGCAAGCCATTGGATGTCCTGAAACATTTCTTCAAGAAGCAGAAGTTAAGTAGTGTCTTTGTCGAAGCCGGTACATAATTGGTGTGCTATTCCCTCTAACTCTAGCCCAACTGAAGCTTCGTGTAGTCTACTACATAGTCCTATTGCTAGGGAGAGGGCAAGACAGTCACCCCTTCAAAAAATCTTGTCCAAAAAGCAGCCCACTTAGCCAATAAATCCTCATGTTGGCTCTGGTGTCCCAAACAGAAACATTCAAGGCCTGGCCAGCCGCTCCCAAGCACTGGGCAATTGCCAATCCCACAGTCAGGCCTATTGCCACCATATCACCCAGTGCAGGGGGAGAATATCAGCAACCCATCAGCCAGCTTCTCACAACACTCTGAGCTAGCAGCATCACCTTAGAACCTACCGCTCTGCCTCTATTGCAGGGATTCTTAACCAGGGGTCCATGACCCCCAAGGACCCCATGGAAAGGTTTCAGGAAGTTTGTGAGCTTGACTTGAAAATTCAAAACATTATTCTTGTAGGGATGTGTTGGTGCAGGTGTGATACATTTATTAAATAATACACAGTATAGTGTTGACTTAGTAAGGGGTCCATGGTTTTCACCTGATTGGCAGAGGGGTCCGTAGAACCCTCTATGGGACCTCTTTTGGGGCCTCGATACACTTCAGTTCACATACCTAACAACACTACTTTCTCCATCTGTATCTATTCCAACACCTCCCAATACTCCTCCTCCCCTCCTTTCCTGAACCAACTAAATTTTACCTCCTGTAACAATATCTTCTGGATGGCCACCAGCTGATAAAATAGTTAGGCATGCTGACCGAGCCCCCTCGAGTTTGGGGGCCAGATATCTACCTAACCAAGTACCCCACTAAGTCTCAGCACCTAGGGCAGGAATAGTGAGGGACTCAAACACTACCACGTATTGTTGGGGATGCCCTGCCAGCTCTTGTGATTCTATACTTCCAAACACAACTTATGCCAACTGAAACACCCCACCACAGAGGCCAAGAGCGTGTTGTAAGCTAGACCCCTATGACCTGGGTGCTGTTTCTACATAAATTGCTCCAGAATAGTCCTAGACGGCACCCAAAACCTGTAAGATGAAGCCCACCATCTTCAAGAGGATGCAACTTTTAGGGGCACCTGACCATTTTCACTCTCATGGTCCAGTATGTTATGGCTGTCCCCCTTTTTGGGCCCACTTACCACCATCTTCTTTACGCTTTTAGTGGGACTGTGTATCTTCAAAATTCTAACTAAGTTTATTTCTTCCAGAATCAATGCTTTCCAGAACAACACATTAGTCATCTGGGGATTTCATCCAGTTCCAACCACAGTGCCAGACCTGTCTTTCCTCAGCCTCAGTAGGATAGCCAGAGGTTTTACATCCTGTCAGGCAGGGACTACTTGCCTAACTAGCAGGAAGCAGCTACCAAAGAATGACCATCACCCTTCAGCTCCACAGTAAGAATAAAGGTATAAACTCTCTGAGGAGGGAGTTGAGGTAGGCTAGTATAGGGAAGAAAGATGAGTCACAACTGGGACCTGGCAGAGAACACGGCCATGAAAAATCACCTGGAAATCCCCTGAGGGAAGGCTGGTTAAGGACAAAGCTGGGAAGATCCCACCAAGACCCAGGCCATGAGGACCCTTCTGGAATTCTCCTGGGGTCAAGGGGAAACCCTGGATAACTCCAAGCAAGCCTCCCTATTGATCCCAGAGAATGCCAAACAAAAGGCCTCATCATTAGTCCCCTGAGAGCTAATAGGTGGGGATCGTAAGGCACCAATCAGAACAGCAAAAAGCTGGGGCCCCTCCCCAACATTAGTAAAGGGGAGGAGTGAAGACTGTTTTAATTAAGGGGTTCCTCCTTGCCTGGGGGTAGCCCACATCCACGTCTCATTTCTCAATAAACTCTTTTAACTGGAAGAAAGAAAGAAAAAAGAAAGGGGGGGGGGAGGGAGGAAGGAAAGGAAGGAAGGAAGGAAGGAAGGGGACAAGGAGAGAGGAAGAAAACTTCCTCAATCCTATTAAATACATTTCTTTAAAAAAATCATCCTTAATGGTAAAATATTGAAAACTTCCCTCTGAGATTTAGATCAAAATAAGGATGTCTTCTTTCACGATGTTTACCCAATATCATATTAAAGTTCTAGCCAGAGCAATAGGTAAAATAATGAATTAAGAGTTATAAGATGGGAAAAAATAAATAAAACTGTCATTATTTGTAGACGATATCATTGTATATACAGAAAATCCAAAAAGCTGTAGATAAACTATTACAATTAATAAGTGGATTTAGCCAGATTTCTGGACATTAGGGCAATATAAAAAAATGACCAGTATTTCAATATATTGGCCATAAATAATTATGAAATAAAACTTTAAAATATTGATACCATTATAATAAAAAATATCAAATATCTAGGAATAAATCTACAAAACTTCTGCATAGAAAACTACAAAACAATGTGGAGGGAAAAACCTGAATAAGTGGATGGATATATCCTGTTTATGGATTGGAAAATACAATATTATAACAATGTTAATACTCCACAAATTTATCTGCAAATTGAATGCAGTACTAATCCAAATACAAAAAAAATGTTTTTATGGAAATTATTAAATGGATTCTAAATTTTTTATGGAAATGCCAATGGCCAAGAAGAGTCAAGATAACCTTTAAGAAGAAAAACGAAGGTGAAGGACTTAAACTATCAAATACCAGGACTTATTATAAAGCTACAGAAATTTTGATGGGCTTGAACAGGTTCAAAATGAATCAATGAAACAGAACAGAGGGTAAAGAAACAGACCCATACATATATGCTCACTTAATTTGTCAAAGATGACACTGGATCAATTGAAATTCCTTATGAAATCAAGTGAATCTTGATGCATACTTCATACTATACACACAATCAATTTTAGATTGATTGTGGGTTAAATGTGAAAGGCAATAAAATGAATCTTTTAGAAATTAGAATTGGAGGATATCTTTGTGACCGCAAGCTAGGGGAAAAAATTCTACACTGGTTCCAAAAGCACTAACCTTAAAGAATAAGATTCATAAGTTAGACTTAAAGAAAATTAAGGAATTTTTTCCATTAAAAGACACCATTAAGAGAGTAAAAAGGCAAGCCAATGAGTAGGCATTTGTAATACATACATTCAACAAGAGGTATGTAGTCAGAATACATGAAGAACTCCTACAAATCAATGAGGAAATCAGGCAGATCAATAGAAAAAGGGGGAAAACATTGATACAAAACACTTCAAAAAATAGGATATCCAATTGACAATCATATAAACCAAAAGGGAAATGAAAATTAAAGCCACAACAAGATACACTAACCACCCATCAAAGCTAAAATCAAAAGATTGACAATGCTACATATTTACAAGTCTGCATAAAAGCTGGAACACTCATATATGGCTGGTGGAAGTTTAAATTAGTGCCACCACTTTGGAAAACACTTTGTCAGTATCTACTAAAATATATATATATATCCTATGACACAGAAATTCCATTACTATGAATATACTCAGCAAAAATGTATATATGGGGACAGAGGATGCAGCTCATCTGCTGAGCGCCTCCTTCCCATGTATGAGGTCCAGGGTTCAATCCCTGGTACATCCAAAAAAAAAAAAGAATTTTAAAAATTATTTTTTTAAAATTTGGTGATCACTTCACTGTAGAACAGATGTAGTTCAACCCCAGGTATCTCCTAAAAAAAAAAGATTTCCTTCACTGATACTTCTCAGTATTTCCAATAATTACCAATTCAGTTTTCACTATTTTGTAACATTTTTATTTTATTTAAGCTGTCATATATAGTTTGTTCTATCTCTTTAAGAATATATTTTTAATATTAAAAAAGACCAGTGTTTGGAGTGGTATAGGCCAGTTGGTTGCATACCTGCTTCACATGTATGAGGTCTCAGGTTCAATCAGCAGCACCCTCTAAAAAGAAAAAAAAAGAAAAGAAAAAAAGGACCAGTGGTTCTCATTGATAATGTGCATAAAAGTCACTTGGAGAACTTGTTTAAAATAGAAGTTGCTTATTCTCACTTATGAGAATTTCTGACTCAGTAGGATTTGGGACAGAGACAGGGCATTTGCGTTTTTCACCCATACCTCAACTGTTTATGATGCAGTGGGTCTCTCATCATCCTTTGGGAAACACACCCATAGCGCATTTTGGGGATTTTTAGTTATGAGTTCTTACTATTTTTCTTGTGTACTACAAAACTTTCCCCTAGTCTATATTATTTTGATAAAGTACAGTGGGTAGGCAGGACAGGGATAGTATTCTTTGTAACTTGAGTTTAACTGCTTAGTTTTTGTTACTTAATTTTTTTCTGCATTTCAGAAGATGTAGTCAATTTTTTTAAGGTATTAAAAAGAATTTTTGAAATTCTCCTGGCTTCTGTGAAACTACCTACCCCTTAAATCAATTCTCAGGGTTTTGTTTACTTGATTTTTTTGGGGGGGGAGTAGGCTCTGCTCCCCACCCCCCACCCCTTGAGCACTTTTTCTCTTTTCATTCTATACATTTTCCGTGGGTAATCTCATCCATGCCTGTGGTTTCACATCTACCATCAATATGATGACAACCTCTAATTTCTCCAGTCTGCGCTCCAGACAAGAATATCCAATTGCCTGTTGAAAATATTCATTTATCTATGCCTTAGGAACCTAGATTCAACATGTCAAAACCTGAACTCAACTTCCACTCCAAATTTATTCTTTCTCCAGTGTTTTCGATCTCCATGAATCAGAGTACTCAGCTGACCAAGGCAGACACTTAACTCTGTTCTCCTTTACTAGCCACATCCTGAAGACTTTCAGATTGTATCATTTCTAGATTCTATCCTTTCTTCTCATCCCCACCACAGCCACCTTGCTCCAGTCTTCATGCTGTACTGAATGACTAGCTTTTGTCCCTTCCTCTGGTCTTGTTCTTTTCATATTCACATTTTGTACTACTTCCAGTGAGGTCATGAAACTATAAATCTGATCATATAGCATTTGTGTCTAAAATGCTTCCAGTAAGTAGATGTGGCTGAAGTGATTGGGCTCCCACCTACCACATTCAGTTCAGTTCCCAGTTCAGTTCAGTTCCCAGTGCCTCCTAGTGAAGGAAAAACAATGAGAGACACAGTAAACCAGGGAGCTGAGGTGACTCAAGCAATTGCGCGCCTCTCTCCCACATGGGAGGTCCCAGGTTTAGTTCCTGGTGCCTTCCTAAAAAGATGAAGGGAGCCGAGGTGGCACAAGAGAGTAATCACCTCTCTCCCACTCTAGAAGTTCCCAGGATCGGTTTCTGGAGCTACCTAATGAGAGAATACAAGAGACACAGAAGAACACACAGCGAATGGACACAGAGAGCAGCAATGGGGAAGATGGGGACTGAGGGGTGAGAAATATAATAAAATAAATCTTAAAGAAAAAAGAAAACATAATGTTAAAGTAATTTAAAGAGAAGATGAGTAGACACAGAGAGGACACAGCAAATGAACACAGAGCTCAGACAGTGACCACAAACAATGAGGGGTGGTAAATAAATAAATCTTAAAAGAAAAAAAAGTGCCTCATGGTGGTAAAAACTTTATTTTAAAAAAAATGCTTCCCATAGTCATCTGGATAAAATTGCTAAACACAGCAAAGAACTTTTATTATGTGACCCCTACCTACATCACTAACCCCTCTCTCATCACTTGCCTCACCAAACTCCAGGCTTCGTCCATTCTGAGCCTCATGCAATTTTCTCTCTGCTTCTGGTAATAAACATGTTTTCCCTGCTCCACCCCACTGTTGTTCTAATCCATATCATCTTTCCAATGTTGTTTTAGGCTTCAACTCATCCAACAAGGCTTTGCTGGCCTCTGGCTTAGATGCTAGTCATCTGAATGTCCTTATTCTCTCATATATATATTCACTTGTCTCATAGCATTTACCACCCAGTGTGGCAATTGTTGGTCTACTTTTCAGTCTTTCCAACTAGAATTACCTAATTTTACTCAGGTCTCTACCCTAAAGAAGCCTCCCCAGACTATCCTATGTAAAATAGCACATACCCACTCCGCATCACTCCCCATCCCCTTACACTAATTTATTTTTCTTCATCACACTAATAACTACCTAACAATGTATTATCTGTTCATTTGTTCTTCTGTTTAGTTGCAGTGTCTCATTTCTCCACTCTATTCCCAGACCCTAGAAAAGTTCCTGACATGTAAGTGCTAAGTAAATATGTGATAAGCAAATAAAAGAACGTGTTTCTTGAATGTAAAACTTCTGTCTTTTAAATCAATGTATCCTCAGCACTTCGCAACTAGTGTTATTGGCATAAAGTAAATATTTAATAATGTTTAATGAATTAATGGATGGATGACCCTAGTAACTACTGTACTAAAAATAGATATTAAATTTATACTATTTCATATGCATGAAATGTGTGTAGCATGTTTGTAGTTAAAGTTACATTAATATATATGCAAATAGTTTAATACCAAGGGGAAAAAAAAAAAACTTGAACTAGGAAATAAATAATGATGACCAGCAGTTTTGCTTGAAAGTCAGGTCATTTGGCTTTGTGGTTGGTAGAATTCTAGAAATGGTTCCCCCCAAGATTCCCACCCCCTGGTTATTCAAACACTAATCTAGGTACTGCTGTTCAGGGTCTCTGAAGACATAGTTAGGGTCTATAACCAGTGACCTTAATAAAGGGAGATCATCCTCTCTTATCCATGGATGCCCAGTGTAATCACATGAGCCTTACAGCAGAAGGGGAAGGCAGAAAACACAAAAGAGATGTAACAGAAGGAGAGGTCAGAGATATTTGAAGGGTAAGATGGTCTCAATTCCCTCCCACCCGATTTCTGGTTTTGTAAATGGAGGAAGGGGCCATTAGTCAAAGAATATGTGCAACCTCTAGAAGCTGACCACCAAAAGGAAACAGGGACCTCGATCCTACATCCACATGGCACTGAATTCAGCCAACAACCTAGATGAGCCTGAAGCCCAATTTTTAAGAGACTCCTGATAAAAGCAGCTGACACTTTGATTTTGGCCTTGTGAGACCTTATGCAAAGAACCCAGTCAAGCCGTCTGGATTTCTCATCTTCAGAACTGGGAGATAATAAATTTTTGTTATTTTAAGTTACTAAATCTGGGATAATTTATTACAACAGTGATGTAAAATGAATACAGGCTCATTTTCTAGTTCTACCACCAGTTTGCAGGGAAGCTTTGAACAAATTATTTCACATTCTGTATTGTATTTTGGTATCAGGTTGTACCAATAAATGGACTTGAAAAATAGAAAATTAAGTAAAAATAACTACTTGACATAAATTACTTGTTTAATAATTAATGGGAGCAGAGGTGGCTCAAGCCATTGAGTATCTCCCTCCCACATGGGAGGAACAGACCCAGAGAGCAGACAGCAAGTGCAAACAATGGGGGGGACAGTAAATAAATGAGGGGACAGTAAATAAATAGATCTTTACTAAAAATAATTAAAAAGAATCTTAAAACTAATCCAATTCAATCTCTTCATTTTAGAGGCCAGGAAACTGGGGTCCATACATCCATTTAGTAAAAACAGATTTGGGGCCAGGTTTCATAATCCCGAATCCGGTGCTTGTTCCACAGTCACAAGTAGCAATCACGGGGGCATCTGAAATGGTAGGAAGAATGCCCACAGTTGGGAGGAAAAACTGGAAATTCACTCTTAGTTCCCTGACTTAATAGTTAGGTGAACCCAGAGGAAGTCATTATTTCCTCAATTGTCTTGTCAGTACAATAGGAATGGCATTCCCTGCCCTGCTTTCTTTATAGAGTTTGGGTCAATTGTCAGTTATTAAGCACTTACTATATATCGAATATTGCATTAAGTGCTAGGATATAAAGATAAATAAAAACCAGGTTCCTGATCTCAATTAAATAATTTATAAACAGATTATTTCAATGCCACATGATACATGTTATGTGAAAGGTAAACAAAGAAAGTATGGGAACGCAGAAAAGGGCCATCTAATCCAGGCTTGAAAACAGAGGAATAAAAGAATACTGCTACCATATGGCAAAATGTTAAAATTGGTAGATCTGGGTATCTGGGAAGTGATAGGGATGGGGATATGTTATAGTTCTCTGTATGGGGTTTGTATTAACTTTGCAACTGTCCTATAAGTTTGAACTTATTTCAAAATAAAAAGTACAAAGGAAAAAAAGAATACTGCTGTGTCTTAAAGGGTAAGTAGGCATTTGTCAGCAACAAAAGGACTTTGCAGAAAGGGGACCAAGATGAACCCAGGCATACAGGCAAGAAATAACATGGTATGAACTATAAATGGCCCATTTAGCTTATAATCAGGAGTGTGAGAGATTAAGTTCATAGGCAAAGGCCAGATAATAAAAAATGTATGACTTGCAAGGAGCATGGAGTTCATCCTGTAAGCAGTGGAGGCCATTGGAAGCAAGGTAAGTAAGGTGGCAATGTAGAAGATTGATTAGTGAGCAGCTAGACTGGAGGCATAAGTAGAGACAGTTACCATAGGCCAGTTGCAAGGTAATAAAAATCTGAAATGGAGTAAGATTGGGGGTGGGGGAGGATATAGAAGAGAAAAAAGACTCAAAAAATCTTTAGAACAGGGTTTCTCAACCTCTGTGTGCTATAGATATCATTTGAATCAGAATCTCCAGGAGTGAGTGCCAGGTAATTTTCTAAAAGATCCACAGATGATTCTGATGAACAGTTAGGTTTCTGAGCTGTTCTAGAACAGGGATTGGCAAACTACAGCTCACAGACACAGTCTGCCCCTCTACTGTTTTCCTATAGCCGGTAAGCTAAGAATTTTTTTTTCATTTGTAAATGAATGAAGAAAAACAAAAGAAGAACAACATTTTGTGACATGTGAAAATTACATGAAACACAAATTTCATTGTCCATAAATAAAACTTTATTGGAACTCAGCCACACTCATTCATTTACATATTACTTATGGCTGTTGTCACATTACAAAGGCTGAGTTGAGTAGTAGCAACAGAAACCACATGGCTCAAAAAACCTAAAATATTTACTATCTGGTGCCTTACAGGGAATGTTTGGCAACTCCGATCTACAGCATTCTCTCTCTTTGCTGCAGGATCTCAATCTTGGCTGCACTGGAACCCAAGCATCATTTTTTTTGTTTGTTTGTTTGATTGATTGATTTCTTTTTCACAGCTCCCCTGGTCATTCCAGTGTGCACGAAGATTGAAAAGATTGTAGTAACAGAAATTGGTGATTGATGGGATGCAACTGGTGAAGGAAAGACAGGTCATATGCATTTAAAAACACAGTTTTAGGATTATAATTGTTATAAGCTCCTCGAAGGCAAAAGATGAAATCTACTCATTTCTGTATCACCAGTACCTAGCTTTGCACAGGATACAAGAAAGGTGTAAGTAAAAGTTTACTGAATTAGTTAATCAATTAATTTATGAATATTGCTTCTCCTTGAAGCAGACTCCATCCAAGACACTTGAGATATATAGTTTACATTCATTTAGATGCCACAGAAAACTTTTGAAAAAAGGACTTTGTCAATTTACACATGCAAAAAAAAAGGTTTAATTTGAAGAACACCAGCAATTAACTTTGTAGTGCTTCAAAGAAGTAAGAGAAAACAATTACATAAGATCACAAGACAATCTTTATTAAAAATCAATTTTCAGTTCCTCAGTTTTCTGAAACAACTTTCCTTTGAATTCTGGCACAAATTATTTTTATAACTTTCTATTTTGAGCATTTAACTAATTCAAATAGTCAAATCAAATCAGGTTAGATCAGAAAAGTGTTGTTTTTTGCCAAGGAACTTTGAAAAATTTACAAATCACAGAATAAATATAATAGTACATTTTAAATAAATGATAAAGATCTAAATAGAAAAAAACTAGCAGTTATGTTTAAGTATAAGAAAAAGTAACAGCTTTTCAGAAATGATTACTGTGTCTAAAGTAGGTTTATATATCAAGAGCAGTTAGTTAACCATTTCTGTATTATTCCAGAATTGATAATAAGTTTACCACCCAGATCTCAGTTTTGCCTATCAATATTTTCTACCTTTCTTCATTGTACATGTACTTCTGGAGACAAGAGAGAAGGACAAGGAGAGAAGGAAAGAGGAATTCTGAATATGAGAGTAAGTCAAGTTCTAAAATGTTCTGAGTCATAGCAATGAGTATGGTTTCAGGACAGACTGTCAAAAAGGCAGGTCTGAGTTTTGAAAAGCCAGTGTAAAAGAGGAAGTGTGATCTACCACTATTAACTTTTTCACTACCCAAACTATTATACAAAATAGCCTAAACAATGCTATTAGTGACTCTTTCAGAAAATACCTGTTAGTTCACAGAGATTGAGCAGAGATTAAACAGTCCATGCAAATTCAAATGGAATATTTATAGGTCTCTAGCAGGAAGGGCATAGTTTTTTGGTTTGTTTTTTTGTTTTTTTATGTTGACATTTTTATTGTTTAGATTCAATTCAATTTTTCAATAGAAACCAAAATGAGTATATGTTTTAGCATGCAATCTTTAAATGAAAATTTAACATAGTTAACATCTTTAATTTATAGGAGATGTGTTTAGAGTTTTTGGTTTATATTATTATAATCATTATTACAATGATTATTATTTTTTGAGGTGGGTAACTTATTCAGCTGTATCTACACTTTGTCAAACTTGGCATATGCGATGGTCTAGTCTTTGCTCTTAAAAGAAAGTCTAATTTTTCTAAATGAGAATTTAATCATTAACAACTAGTCTCTAACTTAAATAATGTATTTTACCAACCAATGTACTTATTTATCTAGTTATTTTCCACTTATTATCTCTGTGATTAAACTTAGATTCACTTAAGAAAATACTTTCTGCATGAAGTGTAATGCAAATCAACATTCAATAAAATCTTTTAGACACAAGGTATTAACATTCTCTGTGGAACAGCTAGGGCCATTATTTCTGATATCCAGTGGCTGTAAATTATTTTGAATTTCCCAAGAAATGACCTTATTACAGGTATTTAATAGAGTCATTTTTAATAGTATAATATTTTATTTACATGTTATTTTTCAATGTAACATTTTTCTAGGTGCCTGATACATATAACTTTGGAAAAATAATCAAATGTTTCTAATCATATTTTACTGATACTTTTGAAATTTCTATTCCACTAAATTTGCTATAATTTCTAAGAGCAATTGCTAAAGTCAAAATCTTTAATTAAGTGGGAATAAAAATCATTCTCCTGCTTAAATAAGTAAACATCATAAGGGCTTCGATGTGGCTAACAAAGGTCCTCTCACTTTTTTAGTATTGCTCTGGAGGGGAAAACAATGCAGATCCTCAAAACCACCAGATGCAGGCAATTTGCAGAAAGGCATCCAAAAGCTTTGACTTGGTTTGTCAAGAAGCAAAAAAGACAAGGAGCATAATTTTCAAAACATGATTTTCATGGAAAATGCTGGCTAAAATGTGTTAGCATATTTCACATTTCCTTTTAAACATTTGCATACAACTCTGAAAAAGGCAAAACTATAACAATATAACAGATTAGTGGTTTCTGGGGTTGGAGATAAGGGGTGGGAGTGACAACACAGGGGACATGCAAAGGTAATTTGGGGATTCATGGATCTAGTAGTGTATTTTGATTGTAGAGGCAGTTACACAATGCTAAACATTTTCCAAAACTCATACAACCATGGGCCAAAAAGAGTTCATTTTACTTTATGTAATATTTTTTTATTTTTTTTTAATTAGAGAAGTTGTGGGTTTAAAGAACAATCATGCATAAAATACAGAATTCCCATATACCACAATATTATCAATACCTTGCATTGGTGTGGAACATTTGTTACAGTTGATGAAAGCACATTTTTATTATAGTACTACTAACTATAGTCAGTGGTTTAATTTAGGATTCACAGTTTGTATAGCACAGATCCATGGAATTTTAATTTATTTATTTTTGTTACCATACATACAACCAAAAATTTCCCCTTTTAATAGCATACACAATTATATTTCAGGGCTGTTAATTACGTTTACAACGTTGTTCTACCAACACCACCATCTATTACCAAGACAATTCCATCATTCCAAATAGGAAACCTGTACATTTTCAGCCTTAACTTCATATTCGCTATCTCCATTCCATCCGAGAGTAACCCATATTCTAGATTCTGACTATATGGTTTGTTTATTCTAATTGTTTCATATCAGTGAGGTCATAAAATATTTGTCCTTTTGTGTCTGGCTTATTTCATTCAACTATGATGTCTTCAAGGTTCATCCATCTTGTCACAAATATCAGGACTTCACTCCTTTTTATAGCTGAATAGTATTTCGTTGTATGTACGCCCTACATTTTCATTGATGGACACTTAGATTGCTTCCATCTTTTGGCAATTGTGAATAATGCTGCTATGAACATCAGTGTGCAAATAACTGTTTGAGTCCCTGCTTTCAATTCTTCTGAGTATACACCTAACAACGGGTTTGCCAGGTCATATGGTAGTTCTATGCTTTCTCAAGAACTGCCTCCAGTTGTTGTGGTAGAAGACTGAATCCTGGAGCTCCCTACTTCACCATCTTCCCACAATCCTCTGATTACATAAAAATTTTAAAGTAAATAAATTTAAAATACTATACACGTAGAGGTCCATCTCATTATCTTGGAAAAACTCATATATTCATTGGAGGAAGGGGCACATCATTTACATAGATGTCACTGTGGAAAGCATTTGCATAAAAAGAAACACATTTATTCTCCCCATCTCTCTTAAGACTTATCACCCCACATTCTCCCCATATCTCTTAAGCCAACATTTAAGAATGAATCTGGAGAATGTATTAAACAACAACAACAACAACAAAAAAAAAACTACATACACACAATCTCTACTCCCTTCCTCAAGTTACCATTTCAAGCTGCATGGTAGATATTTCATGTAGATAATTGTTTACCATTTAGTCAATGGTTGCATTTAGTCAACACTGACTATAGCCATCAAATAGCTACAGAAATGCTCTTAGGTCAGAGCAGCCCTAGACTTGAGAACACACACTACCAGTACTCTTTGGCCCTGGAATTCAAAGGAAGATGTCCATGAAAAGAAACTAATGTGTTCTATTTTTCTTTTCCCTTTGTTCTGTCACTCTCCATAATCTTCCCTAAAATTAGTGAATAATAGACTAAACTCAAGTCTGGGAATCAAATAATCAAGTTTGTTCTATTCTGAAAATTAGACACAGGCTTTTAGTCATGAACCAAATACATGCTTAAATGTTGGAGTTCCTTTTTAACTTACCATTTTTGCATTGGCTGTCAGTGATAAAGAGTTGCATACTAAATATCATAAAGGGTGAATTTATTTAAAATCCGAAGGGGGGTGGGACAGCACAGAGGAGTAACTTTTTTAAGGAAAGAAAGACAAGTTTTTAGCAGTTACCAGGAAAAGAAACACAATGGCCAATAAATATGAAAGAGTGCTCAGCTTTAACAACTATTTTTTAAAATGTAAATCAAAACAAGAGGGAAGCAGATGTGGCTCAACCACTTAGGCGCCTGTCTACCATGTGGGAGGTCCCAGGTTTGGTTCCTGGTGCCTCCTGGAGCAGGTGAGAGAACAGTGAGTGGACAGACAAGAGAACCATCTGGGGTAGGGGAGAATAAAGAAAGAGTAAAGTAAATTTTAAAAATCTTTTTTAAAAGCAACAATGATTTATTTTTTAAAAAACAAGACACCTTTTTCACTTATCAGATTGCAAACATTTTTAAGTTTCTAGTCTAACATGGTGTGGAGAAATAGACATTATCAGGCACTGTCAGTGAAGGTATAAATTTTAGATAATATTTATGTATTATTATTAAACCATTATTACCTATTTAGAAATTTTCTCTACAGATATACTCACAAAAATATGTTGACATATGAATAAGGATATTGTCTCAGCTTTGTTAATAGCAAATAACAATATTTTTAATTAATGGATAAATTATAATATATAGATAAAATGGAGTATAATGCCACTATTAAGATGTACAAAGAAACCTGTGTATGCTGATATGGAAATATCTGCATACGTATTATGAAAATTTTTAAAACAAAGGACAAAATATAAAAGCAACTATCTTGGAACCATGAAAAATTAGTAACAGTAGACCAATTGCAGAATGGAACCAAAACTTAAAGAATGACCTATACTGGGGGAGAGTTTCACAGTTTTACTTCCTTTTTTATTACCAGTTTTGAATAGCTTTGATCCAAGGATGTTCCCAGTATAGAACTGGGCAGTGGGCACAGAGGAAATCCTTTGGGAAAACACTGTCTTTTTGGTAGGAGGACAGGGAAGAAGATTCCAAGTAAGCTGAAGAGAATGAGAGGAATCTCAGCTTGTTTGTTTATTTTTCTCCTGTTTTATGTTATTAAAGTCCCAGGAGGACAGAAAGGAAATATTGATGCAGCAAGAAATATTTGAAGAAATAATGATGGGAAATTCCCAAATTTGATGAAAATCATAAATTTAGAGATTCACAATGGTCAGCAAACCTCAAACAAAATAAACTCAAACAAAACCATGCACAGGCACATCACAATGAAACTGCTATAAGCCAAAGATAAAGAAAAAATACTTGAAAACAGTCACCAAAAAATGACTCATTCTTGAATGACTGCAGAATTCTTTTCAGAAAACATGGAAGCCAGAAAAGAGTGGAACATCTTTAAAGTGTTGAAAGAAAGAATGGTCAGCCCAGAATTCAATAAAAACATACACAGACGAATGGAAACTAAGAGAACTTAAAACAAATTTAAAAGAATAGAAAGAATGTTCTTGGACAATAAAGGAATTAAACTAGATATCAATAATAGCTGAAAAAATATATCTGGAAAATCTACAAATATTTGAAAAGTAAACAATTCACTTCTTAACCATTCATGGGTCAAGGAGATGTCTTAGAGGAAATTAGAAAATATTTTGAAATGAAGGTGAAATTTCAAAATATCAAAATTTGCAGGATATAGGTAAAGCAGTTTTTAAAGGGAAACTTATAACATTGAATACTTATATTAGAGGGAAAGGAAAGGTCTCAATTATCAAAGAAAGCAGAAATGGAAGAGCAAAATAAACCTAAACCAAGTAGAAGACAGAAAAACACAAATCAAAGAGCAGAATCAATAAAATTAGGGTAAAAATAGAGAAAATCAATGAAAGCAAAAGCCAGTTATTTGAAAAGATCAATAAAATGTATAAAGCTCTAGACAGACTGATGGAGAAAAAAAAGAAGGGAGACAGAAATTATCAATATCAGGAATGAGAGAGATGACATCACACAGAAACATTAAAGACATTAAAAGAATAATAGACATTGAAATGGTAAGGAAATACTATAAACTCTATGCCACAAATAGCGTATAGTACTAAAGAAGAAAAAGGATAACCTGAATAGTCCTATATCTTTTAAAGAAATTGAAAGCCTTCCCACAAAGAAATGGTTTCATTGGATATTTCTACCAAACATTTAAGGAAGGTAAAGTACCAATTTTATACTGTCTTTCAGAAAATGCAAGGGTAGAAAACGCCTCCCTACTCATTTTGTGAGGCCAGGATTGTCCTAACATAAATGCCATAAAAAGATAAGGAAAGAAAATTACAGACCAATAAGCTTATGACCATGGATGCATGAATCCTCAAAAAATATCATCAAATCAAGAAATATATAAAAATATAATGCATCATGACCAAACTTGGTTTTAACCCAGGAACACAAGGCTTGTACAGTATTCAAAAATAAAATATACCTGAACTGAATGAGGGTGGGCCTTAATCCAGTATTGCAGAAGGGCTTATTAGCAAAGGAAATTGGGCACAGAAAGAGAAGTCATGGAGGGAAGCTAGACACTGGAAGTCAACAGAACCTGGAAGAGAAAGGAGAGAACATGGCCATGTGAAGGAAAAGCCAAAGTACTCCAAAGACAGCTGACCAAAAAGAAGATACCCATCCCAGGAGGAAGCAAGCCTTCTACCTCTGAAACAGTGATTCAATAAATCCCCATTGTTTAAGCCAACCCATTGTATGGTATTTGTTTTAACAGCTGGAAACTAAAAACAGTACAGAATAGAAAATCCAATACTAGACTCATACAAATACGTTCAATTGAATTTTTACAAAGATGCAAAAGCAATTCAATGAACTGAGAGAAAATATTTGCAAATCACATATCTTAGAACAGTACCCAGAATATACAAAGAACACTCAAAACTTAGTAAGACAAACAAACAACCCAAATTTTTAAGTGGGCAAAAGTTTTAATGGTTACCCACCAAAGAATTTATACATATAGCAAAAAACAGGTGGAAAATGCTCAATATTATTAGTCATTAATGAAATGTCAATTCATACATATCCATTAGAATAGCTGAAATTATTAAAAGAGAAAAAAATACCAAGTGCTGGCAAAAATACAAAGCAACTGGAACTCTCATTCATTGTTGGTGGGAATCCAAAATGGTACAACCACTTTTGAAAAATTTGTTACTTTCTTATAAAGTCAAAATCTGTACTTAATATAAAATGCTTCAACACCACTCCTACATATGTATTTAAGAGGAATAAAAATGCAAACTCACATAAAACCTATACATGCTACCTATCATAGCTTTATTCATAATTGGGAAAAACTTGAAACAACCCAATGTCCTTCTGGTGAATTTATCCAACTGGTGAATGGCTAAACTGTGTTGTATCCATACAATGGCATATTGTTCAGCAATAAAAGGAAATGAACCAATGATACATGTAACAATATGGATGACTCTAAAAAGCATTATGCTAAATGAAAGAAGCTAATCTCAGAAGGCTGCATCCTGTATGAATCAATGCAAACGACATTCTGGAAAAGACAAAACTGTAGGAAAGAGAATCAATGATGGCAAGCAGTTGTGGATACAGTATGGCTGACCACAAAGGGAAAGCATGAGGAAATTGGGGGTGGGGGAGTGGTGAAAAAGCTCACATCTTTATTGTGGTGGTAGTAGTTACATAACTATGTGTTTGTAAAAATTCATAGTACTATACATCAAAAAGAAATATCAAGATTTTCTAGATAAAGGATCATGTCATCAATGAACTCTGCTAACCTCGTCTATTAGTTCTAGTAACTTTTTGTGGATTTTGGGGGGATTTTTCTAGATATAGGATCATTCCATCAGCAAAAAGTAAAGTTTTACTTCTTCCCTATTTGGGTGCCTTTTATTTCTTTGCCTAGCCTAATTGCTCTAGCTAGAACTTCTAGCACATTATCGAATAATAATGGTGACAGTGGGCACCCTTGTCTTGTTCCTGCTCTGGGTGGGAAAGCTTTCAATCTTTCACCATTGAGTACAATGTTAGCTGTAGGTTTTTCATAACTGCGCTTTACCATATTGAGAAGGCTTTGTTCTATTCCTATCGTTTGGAGTGTTTTTATCAAGACAGGGTGCTGTATTTTGCCAAATGCCTTTTCTGTATCAATAGGGAGGATCATATGATTTTTATTCAATTTATCAATGTGGCTTATTACACTAATTGATTTTCTTTTGTTGAACTACACTTGCATACCTGGGATAAAATCCACTTGATCATGGTGTATAACTCCTTTAATGTGCTTTTGGATTTGGTTTGCAAGTATTTTGTTGAGGATTTTTGCATCTATAATCATTAGAGCTATTGTTCTGTAATTTTCTTTTTTCATTGTATTTTTATCTAGTTTTGGTATTAAGGTGATGTTGGCTTCGTAGAATGAGTTTGGTAGCGTTCTTTCCTGTTCAATTTTTTGGGAAGAGCTTGACAAGACCACTATTAGGTCATCTTTGAATGTCTGGTAGAATTCACCTGTGAAGCCATCTGCTCCTGGGCTTTTTACCTTTGGGAGGTTTTTGATGACTGTTTCAATCTTTTCACTTGGTTTGTTGAGGTCTTCTATTTCTTCTAAGGTTAGTGTAGGTGGTCCCTGTATTTGTCCATCTCTTCTACATTTTCTAGTTTTTTGACATACAATTGTTCATAGTATCCTCTTATGATCTCTTGTATTTCTGCAGGGTCAGAGGTAATGTCCCAATCTCATTTCTGATTTTATTTGCATCTTCTCTAGATGAGTTCAGCAAAGTGGTGGGATAGTAGGTTAATATGTAAAAGTCAATAGTGTTTCTATACACTACTGATGTGCAATCGAGGCAGAAACCAGAAAAAAATTCCATTTATAGTAGCAACTATTAATAAAACAATCAAATATTTAGGAAACTTAACCAAGGACATAAAGAACTTGTGTTCAGAAAACTACAAAACATTGCTAAAAGAAAATAACAAAGCCTTAAATAAATGGAAGGACATTCCATGTTCACAGTTTGAAAGACTAAATATCATTAAGATGTCAATTCTATCCAAACTGATTTACAGATTCAACACAATCCCAATAAAAATCCCAACAGCCTTTTTTGCAGAACTCTGAAAAGCCAATAATCAAATTTATCTGGAAGGGTAAGAGGCCCTGAATAGCCAAAAATGTCTTAAAAAGAAAGAACAAAGTTGAAGTACTCTCACTTCCTGACTTTAAAGCAAATTACTTAGTTACAGTGGTAAAAACAGCATGGTACTGGCATAAGGACAGACAGATTGAACAATGAACCGAACTGAGAAATCAGAAATAGACACTCACATCTACAGCCCAGTGGTTTTTGACAAGGCTGTCAAGCCCTTCAGCTGGGCCAGAATAGTCTATTCAGCAAATGGTGCTGGGAGAACTGGATAGTCATATCCAAAAGAAAGAAAGAAGACTCCTATTGCACATGTTGTACAAAAATTAACTCAAAATGAATCAAGGACCTAAATATAAAAGCCAGAACCATAAAACTCCTGGAAGAAAATGTAGGAAAATATCTTTAAGATCTTATAGTATGGGAAGCGGATTTGGCTCAACTGATAGAGCATCCGCCTACCATATGGGAGAATTCAGGGTTCAAACCCAGGGTCCCCTGACCGGTGTGGTGAGCTGGCCCATGCGCAATGCTGATGCGCGCAAGGAGTGCCATGCCACACAGGGGTGTCCCCATATAGGGGATCCCCATGTACAAGGAGTGCGTCCTGCAAGGAGAGCCGCCTTGCACAAAAAAAGTGCAGCCTGCCCAGAAGTAGCACTGCACACACAGAGAACTGATGCAGCAAGATGACTCAACCAAAAAAAGAGACACAGATTTCCAGTGCTGCTGACAAGAATGCAAGCGGACAAAGAACACACAGCGAATGGACATAGAGAGCAGACAATGGTGGGGAAGGGGAGAAAAACAAATCTTTAAAAAAAAAAAGATCTTGTAATAGGCAGTAGTTTCTTAAACCTTACACCCAAAGCATAAGCAACAAAAGAAAAAATAAATAAATGAGGCCTCCTTAAAATTCAACACTTTTGCATCTCAAAGTACTTTGTTAAAATGGTGAAAAGGCAGCCAACTAAAGGGGAGGAAATAAAGGGTTAAATATCTATGATACACAAAGAGATCATACAACTCAACAATTAAAAGACCAGGGTAGAGAATGGAAAGCTGAGGGTTACTGTGTGCAGAATTGTTGTAAATCCTTGGAAATGAATAGAAACAGTTAAAGCATATCACGGTGTTCGTGTCTAGCAGTTCTATTGTATGGGTATCACAGCGGTTGAAAGGAAAAGTCTAAGGTCATGTATATTACTAGAAGAAAAGCTAAAAAATGTAACGGGACGGTATAAGATAGTAAAACCTCATATAAAACACAAATATGGGTGATATTCAGATAAAAGACTGCTTTTACAAATATGAATACAAATATACTAGAGAAAAGGAAAAAGAATAGCAGCTATGTACACCAGGTGAGGCATGAATTTTGTTTGTTCATTATTATTTTTATTGGAATAATGAAAGTACTTTGGAAGTGATTGGCATGATGAATGCACAAACACGTGATTACTCTGAATACCATTGATTACACTCTTCAGATGGATTTATGCTTTATTAATATGTATCAATAAAATTAAAAAATGCTTACAAGAAGAAAAATACAACTGTACAAAATAAACTAGAGAGACAGAAATGAAATAGTAGCTATGTATTGCAGAGGAAGCATAGAGAGATTGAGGTAAATACTAAGGGATGCAGTTTTTTGTTTGGGTTTTTTGTTTATTATTACTATTAATATTGGAATAATGAAAATACTCTAATAGATTGAATTGATGAATGCACAACTATATGATTATACCAAATAACATTTATTATGCAATTTGGATATTAATAGATTGTATGCTTTATTAATATATATCAATAAAACTGATTAAAATATTTTTTAAATAAATGAATAAAAAGGAAAAAATCAATTCAAAATGGATCAAGGACCTAAATATAAAAGCAATAACAATAAAACTACTAGAAGAAAATGTAGGAAAATATCTTCAAGATCTTGTTGTAGGCAGAAGTTTCTTAAATTTTACACTCAAAGCACAAACAACAAAAAGAAAAATATATGAATGGGACCTCCTCAAAATTCCACACTTTTGCACCTCAAAGGACTTTGTCAAATAGATGAAAAGGCAGCTGACTCAAAGTGGGAAAATATTTGGCAATCACATATCTGATAAGGGTTTAGTATCCATGATATCTAAGGAGATCATATAACTCAACAATAAAAAGATAAACTACCCAATTAAAAAATGGGAAAAGACAACTGTCCAAAGAAGAAATACAAATGATGAAGAAATACATGAAAAAATGTTCAACATCACTAGTGATTAAGGAAATGCAAATCAAAACTACAATGACATGTCACTTCACACCTAGAATAACCACAATTAAAAAGTCAAAAAACTGTAAATGTTGGAGAGGATGTGGAGAGACAGGAACACTTATTCACTGTTGGTGGGAATGTAGAATGGCACAGCCACTGTGAAGGACTGTTTGGCAGTTCCTAAGGAAGTTGAATATAGACTTGCCTTGGGATCTGGTAATACCATTACTAGTACACAGAAGTACTGAGAGCAGTGACTTAAATAGACATCTGCACACTGATGTTCAAGCAGCATTACTCATGATAGTCAAAAGTTGGAAACAGCCCAGGTGCCCATCAACTGATGAATGGATAAACAAATTGTGGTGTATACACATGATGGAATATTATGCAGTAGTAGGATGAAATGAAGTCATGAAACATGACAACATGGATGAACCTGGTGATGTTATGTTGCGGAAACAAGCCAGACACAAAAGGACAAATACTCTATGATTGCACTATTATGAACTAAATATATTGTGTGAAATATAAATATATTATGTGTAATATAATATGGGAAAAATTGCATATAAGCATTTTTCCTTGAAGCTGAACAAATGTAAGTTAATACCACAAAATGTTAATGGGACAAAAAAAAAATCATTATACTAAGTGAAGGAGACCAGACACAGAGTACTATATATTTTATTATTCCATTTATATAAAATGTAAATATAAATCAATTTATGAAGATGAAATTAGATTAGTGGTTATATAAGGTTGTAGAAGAAATGCTAAGGGGTATGGAGTCTCTTTTTGGAGTAATGAAATTGTTCTAAAATTTTGGGGGGTGATGAATGTACAACATTGTGATTATACTAAAAGCCATTGATTACACACTTTGGATCGATCATATGATATGTTAATATATTTCAATTAAACTGCTTAATAAACAAATAAAAATTGTGCAAGAATAGCCAGAAATAGCAGTTATGTACAGCAGGGTAAACAGAAATTGAGAGGCAGGGAATTTTCTTGTTTGTCTGGTTTTTGTTCATTACTATTATTATTATTATTATTATTATTATTGAAATAATGAAAATGCTCTAACAATGATTGAAATGGTGAATGCACAACTATGTAATTATACCAAATGCCACTGATTGTACATTTTGGATGAATTGTATGCTTTATTAATATGTATCAATAAAATTGATTTGTTTAAAAAATGAATATCACTACGTAAACTAAAAATAAATAATTTTTTAAATTCAGGGGTCAAAAGTATACATGATCACGTTTATGTACATAAAAATATGGACACATAAACATAGTATTATTTGTTTGAAAAACCCTTAACTGAGAGAAAGAAGGTGGGAAAGAGGATAAACTTGTTTTTTATTTTATACCTTTCTGTACTTTTGAAACCTTACCATGTGCTTCTATTTTTCCTTTAATAAGAATATTTTTAAAACTTTGGAGTCAAGAAGACATGAGTTTGAATCCTGGCTCTAACCCTTATTAGTCAGCTGATCTTGAGTGAGTCAGTCAAATTATCCAAGCCTCGGTTACCTTAATTTGTGAAATCAGGATAGTAATATATGTCTCTTAGGTTTGTTATGTCAGTCAAAGTAGTTAGCATAATGCCTGGTGACAATGGTAACTGTTATACACAGATACAATTTAATAAATTTTACATTTGTCACACATCAGTATGACATTTCTTATAATGCTGATTTTAAAATGTCTAATTACAAAAATTCAAATTTTATAAAAACAAATAAAAAAGGAAAGGAAACTGGAAGGGAGAAAATAATATCCAATGGCTGAGCTTACAGCAATGAGCATTAACATTAACTGGCTAAACTCCACATAATTGCAGAACAAATTGGAAACCATGGGATTATACTTTAGCACAACCGGGACACAAACTTTTCCTTGTAAGAGAATCCAATGCAGGACTAAGAGTTTCAGACTCAGAAACTCAAGAGTTTCCTGGAGTACGTGTTATCCTGGTAGATTGTCTTCAATCTGAGTTCCTGATAGTAAAATTTCAACCAGTCTTACGGAATTTGTGCCAGTTATGGCTTTATTTCTTTTAGGGAGTTTATGTAGTGATGTCTCCCAGATTTCTTTTTTTTTTTTTTTTTTTTAAATTTTTTTATTTTTTATTGACTTTGTAATAATATTACATTAAAAATATATATGTGAGGTCCCATTCAACCCCATCCCCCCACCCCCCCTCTCCCCCCCCCAACAACACTCGTTCCCATCATCATGACACATCCATTGGATTTTGTAAGTATATCTTTGGGCACCTCTGCACCTCATATACATTGGTTCACATCATAGCCCATACTCTCCTCCATTCCATCCAGTGGGCCCTGTGAGGATTTACAATGTCCGGTGATTGCCTCTGAAGTACCATCCAGGGCAGCTCCATGTCCCAAAGACGCCTCCACCTCTCATCTCTTCCTGCCTTTCCCCATACCCTTCGTCCACTATGTCCACTTTTCCCATTCCAATGCCACCTCTTCTATGTGGACATTGGATTGGTTGTGTCCATTGCACCTCTATGTCAAGAGGAGGGTCAGATTCCACCTGGATGCTGGATGCATTCCTCCCATTTTCAGTTGTAATCACTCTAGGCTCCATGGTGTGGTGGTTGTCCTTCTTCAACTCCATCTTAGCTGAGTGTGGTAAGTCCAATAAATCAGATTGTAGGTGCTGGAGTCTGTTGAGGCTCAGGATCTGGCTATCACATTGTCAGTCCAGAGATTCAAATCCCCTAAATATATCTTAAACCCCAACATTAACTGCACCTCCAGCACATTGGCATGAAAGTCTTATGAAGGGAGATCCCATCTGAGTCCAGATTCATCACACATAAACACCATTTCCAAAGAGGGGCCATCTGCCCTGGTAGTTAACCCCATCGGCCATGACCATAACTCCCATGGGTCTCTTTAGCCCTCAAAGGAACCAATATCTGGGGGTTGTATCTGCTTTATCTGTCTCTCTGACTCTGCTCAGTTGTGCATGAGGGCAAACCTTCTGCCAGCCTCCAGACTCTTTTTTAGAAACTCGTAGCCATATAAACTCATTTCTCCTTTCCATTTCCCCCTTACTTTAGGTCAAACAGCATTTTAATGTCATGGTATTTTATGTAGACATGGATATTCTGCTGATCCGCATTGAACCTTCCGTATAAGGTCATTTTCCAGTTGCATCATCAGTTGGTAGTTGATAGTGGTCCCTCGTTGCCAGGGAGGCTCATCCCCGGGTGTCATGTCCCACGCTGGGGGGAAGGCATTGCATTTACATGCTGAGTTTGGCTTCGAGACTGGCCACATTTGAGTAACATGAAGGCTGACAGGAGGAAATTCCCAGGCACAAAGTTGTTCTAGGCCTTGTTCTTATTTTGGGTTTATCAGCTCACAAGCATAGTCATTAGCATCAGGGGCTCACTGTTGAACCCTCACTCCCTCCCGGTCCCCGCCACTGTACCTGGGAGACTGTCGCTGCTCCCCTAGGGACCACGACAGAGCACCACTGGCCAGGAACCCAGTACCCCCCCTACTGTGGTTTTTAATTGTTGCCACTATGAGTATATCCAAACATTACCATGCACCCTGGACATATGTTCTGTACAGCTCCCTGTCAGCCATATATCACCTGTCATTGGTACCCCATACCAGTATCCCTCCATTGCCATTGTTGAAACACTCTGTGATCCAGAACTCCCCGAAATTTGAAGCCCAATATAATTTCATGGTCCCTTACTAGGGAATGGCATATAGCGATGAGCTTAAAGGATAGATAAAGAACTTGGATAAAGTTAGATAAAGAACTTAGATAAAGAATGTTGACTTGAAAAAATTCCACATCCTATCTTTTTCTTTCCCCCCCCCCCCCCTAATTATTCAGCTTTTCTTCACAGGAGTCCTAGACCACAGCAATGTATATATATAATATACAGCACTCCCACACATCCACCAGAAAACCTTTTCCCTTCCACAGTGATACTCTTACGCCCTATTCATATCATATTTACTTAAAGTGATGTACAGAGTCTGAGACATTAGCTTTCTAACAAGGTGACATCTGTGCTTACATTGTGGTGCATACTTTAGGATACACAGTTCTTTACATTTTTAGTTATCCTATGTTTTACATTATGGTTTACATTATCAGTCTGTCATCTCCTATATGTTATAGTATAATATTACAGCAGAGATTTGTGTTAATAGAAGCTAGGGATAATTTTTTCACACTAGAGAAATTAAAACAAGAGTCAAATCTATGAGAGAGTCAAGGGAGGAAAATGGTGCTTGCCCATCACCCATCTACTTGTTAAGAATAAATCTTATGATAAAGGAAAGTAAACTTTCTGAGGTTCCTACTTCTTGCCCCTCAGACTACTTATTAGACTCCTTAATGGTTCTAAAATTTCATGTAGTCTGAATGCTTCTGGTACTTTGTTTTATTTCAGCATATGGAATTCAATTCCACTCTAAGAAGCTGCCATTTTTTATGTTAAATTTAGACCTTTATATTTTGTTATAATTATTTCTGAGTTAAATTTTGGGAGCTTTGCATGCCTAGCATATTCCTCTTAAGTCCTCCTGCACTCATTCCCACTACATTTATGGTTTGCTGACATACTAGCAATCTAGCCTACCTTCTGCCATCCCTAAGGAGAGTTTTTAGGTTAAGATTAAAGATAGATCTTTTTAAAATCATTTTTAATCTACTTAGATAATTCTGTGATTATCTAATACTGTAATGTAAGCTAGTTTAACTAAAGAGTTTTACTCTCTGGGAATGCAGAAACTCACATGGAAATAAATTACTGATGAATAGTCAGCAATAAAATGATATATCATTAAATAATTCCACTTACATACTTAAATAGAGTATATTGACCTTACATCCTCATGGAAAGTTATATTTTAAAATTTCATCCTGTTCTAATGGTTCTGATGTATGGATTCCCATATAATTCCATTGGCAAATGTTAGCCATCTTTGAACACTCGGAAATCCATTAGGTTAAGTACTAGCAGCCAACTGAATGAGAAGTTTAATTTTCAAATGAAAAAATGATTTCTAATATAATTTACACAACTTCACAGTATATTTTTCCCTTTTAGGAGACACCCAGTATTAAAATTCTTTGGAAAGAGAGCACAAAAAAGTATCCTGCATTATAATGTTGATTTTATACCAGTATCAAGGGATTTGGATGATGTAAGGATACAAAGTCTTCACACCAAGTCAGGCCATATGGCCAGATAGCACAGAGCAGATTTTTTTGTTGTTGTTGTTATAATTGGAAGCATTCCCCACTTAAAGGATTTCATAGTCCTAAAAGTCCCTGGTTGTAAACCATTTTCTTATCTTACAAAGAAATTAATGAACAAATACAAATATGTAAGATAGGGAAAATTTTGTGTACCAGGGAGAGAGGCAGCTGAACATATAACCTGGATCCATGATGTAAGGCAGAAGACAAATAAGGGGAACCTAGATACCAGACATTGATAAAAGTAGTGTTCTGCATCTCCTATAATCATACCCTTTCTGAAAAAAGGAGTCTGACTTTCCTCACAGTATCTCCCATTCCCACATTCTCAGTCAACATGGTTTGGGTGAGACTGACCTAACCAAGGCCCAGGATTGGGCATGTGACCCAAGACAGACCAATCATTGTCAATGAAACTTACTTCTTAAATTTTGATGACAACTATTGGAAAAATTCCTCTTGAATTACTGGAAGAATACACGGTAAACCTAGGTCAACTGACAGCCATTTAATCGTCATGAGGAAAGAGCCTGCTCAAAAATGGAGCCAGTCTAAAAGAAAGCAGATTCAAGAAAAAGAGACAAAAATCTAATCTTATTGGCTTCATTTGAATCCTTGGATCAAACCATGTCAGACGCCCTAGCTTTTCAGATACAGAGTCAAAGAAGAGCTGTCCTAAAGGATTAGCTAAGAAACACTCATGGGTCATCCTTTAAAATATTTGAGGAGAGTCAGTACTACAGTCCCATAGCTCATGTTTTAATCCACAATCCCACCCCCATTTTTTAACCCCTTTCAGTTCTTCTATTTTTCAGCAGGGAGAGTCTCCAGCAAAAAATGCTGTTTTGTGTTAATATTCTACTGTTTATTTCTTAATTTGGGTATATTTCTACTAGTTTAAAGATATATTAGAGTATTCAAGACTTTCCTCATTCATAGGGAACTCTGGTAGAGAATAAGTTCCTTATAAATAAAGAGAACTTTACATATTAACAGAAATACCAGAAGAGCCCATTTAAAACCTTCATAGTTTATTTACTGGCATAAGGTTATAAATATTAATAAGGAAAAAATTAAATGAAAAATCTTGGGGTTATCTTTATATCTTCATCACCTCACTCAGTATGTGGAATTTAATAAATATTGTTGAATGAATGAAGAGATGAATAAACAAATGAAAAAATAACAGGAAACTATTACCCAACATCTGACTCTTGGAATTTTTCCATCTAATATTATTTCTTTCTTGGTTCAGTGTCTTTACAAGTGAAGTATAAGGTATAAATTACAACTTGGAATCATTGTAGGTTATTAATATCAATATGGGGAATACACCAATACTTTTAAAAATAATTCACTCTTGTGGTTGAAGAAAACACCATGCTCTTGTGAGGTTTTACAAATGATGCACTTCTCATTGCCAATGGAAAAACAGCCAAAGTCTCCCCCTTATTTTATTTTTCTTTTATTTTGTTATTAAAACTTTTACTAAAGTGAGTGAGAAATTTACAAAGCCCAAGTTCCATTTGGAACATATTAGTAAATGTGAGCTTCTGATTTGTTTTGATCCTTTCACAGCTAGGAATATAGGTAAGATGCACATAGTTACCATGAAAACAAACTTCCCCAAATTATTCTACTGTTATTCATTATAAATATCCATAATAAACTGGCAACGTAAACACTACCATCAACCTCTCCAAAATGAGAAAACAGAATCAGGATGGATGATTGGCCCATCACACAGCAAATTACTAGGCCTGGAACACAAAGCACATGGCATCCATATTTTATGAGACCACACAATGGTGGCTGCCATTCCAAAACCATAAAGACAAGAAGCAGAGCTCTCTTGCCTTTTGGCCACATCTCAGCTGATTTCAGTCAGATTCTCTCCTATGCTATAACATATGTGACCAGACTCTCCAAAACATTGACGTGCAGTCACTTTTAAACTTAGTCATTATTTTAGTTTCCTCAACTGCTCAAGCAAATACCATTGCAATGGGTCAACTTAAAATTAGCTCATGGTTTTCAGGTGTGAGAAAGCCCAAATCAAGGTGTCATCAAGGCAATGCTTTCTTCCCAAAGACTGGCTTCTGGGGCTGGCTGCCAGTGATCCTTGGTCCTGGGCTCCTCTGTCACATGGCAATGCACATGGAGACTTCTCCTGGCTACTCCCTTCTCTTCCGGTTTCCTTTGAATTTCAACTTTTTGCCTCCCTTGACTTTGTCTACATTTCATTCTGCTTTATAAAGGATTCCAATAATAGGATTAAGACCCTTTCTGATTGAGGTGGGCCACACTTAAACTGAAATAGCCTCATCAAAAAGTCCTAATGAGTTCACACCCACAGGAATGTATTAAATTTAAAACATGTTTTTTCTGGGGTACATACTCCAAACTGGCACAGTCATTTGTAGCACCATAAAATCGTGTTCAGATTATTCATCTGCTGGGCAAATTCTATGTTCTCTATAGTGCCTGGAAAATCTTGGCATTTGATCAATTCAAAAAATTAATAAAAATCATCAAAACAATTTGAAAGGAAAGATGTGGTCTTGTTTTCTTTTCCTGGAGAACATCAGTATCTTACAAAATATCACACTAGTCATCTTATAAGAGAGATCGGTAATGTTTTCCATATTGTAGATAAAACGCCTGATCACAGAATTTTAGAACTGAAAGAAACTCTAAAAATTAGCAAGCCTAGCCTCCTCATTTACATCATATCATCATTCTCATTCCTCCTACATGTGAGGCACTGCGGTAGACACTGAGGACAAAACAAGAAACAAAGATATAAAAAGTGGGGCCCAGGAAGGTTGCATGTGGCTCAGAATACTGTGGTCTACTAGTTGGAGGCAGTTTTGGTCTACCTCTCAGACCAAGGCCACTATATCCAGACCACACTAGCCTATGGTAACATAATAAGGTCAGGAAAGTTCATGGGTGCCTCCCCAGACCTACTCTCACCCATCTAGCCTGCTGTGTCCTTACCAGTACCTCTAGTCTGCTATGATCACTCTTCAAACACATTTTTAAGGCTTTTACTCTTAGATGATTGTGATAGTTGGACTAGTGTGTCAACTCAGCCAAGTGATTGTGCATGGTTGTCTGGTCACGCACGCACTGGGTTAATTGTAATACTAGGGTATTTGTGGACTTTGGTCACCAGTGAGTTGATTGCATAGATAGCTGATTACAACAATAGTCAACCAAGGAGATTTCCATCAGTAATGAGTGATGTTTTATTCAATTAGTTGAATGCCTTAAAAGGGGAAGTGATTTCAGCATTCATGGAGAATTTTCCAGCTTGACTTCAGACAGCTAATGTCTCCTAGGAACTCATCAAGGACCTTCATTAGAGCCCCTGGTTTGCAGCCTGCCTGCAGAATTTGGACTTGTACATCCCCATGGTCACATTAGAGAATTTTATAAAATCTCATACTATTTACAGATATCTCCTATTGGTTCTGTTTCCCTAGAGAACCCTGACTAATACAATGACATATTAACCTGCAATGGGGAAGGAAAGATGTCAAATACTTTCCTTTGAGACAGCAATATAGAGTGGAAATAATGCAGACTCAAGATCAACCTACTGGACCTTTATGGGTGCCCCAGGGAAACTCATTTCACTTCCATGATACTTGGTTTATTTGTTTCTTTTAGTGTAAAATGAATTTAATATTACCTACATTACACAGATGTTGTGAAGTTAAAAAGAATATATGGCAGAATAGCTGTAGCTCAGTGGTTGAGCACATGCTTTGCATGTATGAGGTCCAGGGTTCAATCCCCGGTGCTCCAATAAAAATAAATAAATAAATAAAAAGTAAGAGAATATATAAAAGGGCTTCACACTTGGAAGGTGTCCAGGGAAGCAGACTTGGCTCAACAGATAGAGCAAGATGACTTTAAAAAAGATACAGATTCCAGTGCAGCTGACAAGAATAGAAGCAGACACAGAAGAACACACAGTGAATGGACACAGAGAACATACAACTGGGGGGGGCGGGGAGGGAAGGGAAGAGAAATAAATAAATATAAATCTTTAAAAATAAAAAAAGAATGTGTCCAATAAATGGTAACTGTTGTTCTTATTATTTCTTTGAATACCACACTCCAGTTTTAGAAGAGAATATTCTATTCTTGAAATGCAAAATTCTTTTCTATTCTTCCATTGGTCTGAGACAAGGAAATGCTCCAACCAGTCTTTAATCTTTCTAATAGGTCATCCTACCAAGCTCAGTGGAAATGGCTCTAGCTAGTTGACGAGCTAGTTCCCTAATTTTCTGGCCCTAACTTTACATGTCATAATCCAACTATGTAATTTGGTTGAAAACACCACTGCACCCACAGTCCTTCCTTTCCCCATGCCCATATTCTGGCTTTTGCCGTTAACCATCTCAGGTTTGATTTTCAAAAAGGTAGGACAGGAAGTGACTACGCATTTTGTAAGCAAGTCACGTAGTAAAAAGAGACAGATCAGATTCAAATCACAGCTTCTCCCCTGTGAAATTCCAACCCAGTGGGGTGAATTTGAGCAAGTTCCTTGATCTCCTGAGTCTGTTTTCTCTTCTGTAAAATGAAGATGATATATCTCTCATAGTTGTTGAGATGATTGGTGAGATTATATATATGCCAACCATCTGGCACACAGGAAGCTCTCAGGAAATAGAAATTATGACTTGGGAGGATGTTTTACCCATTCTTTCTAAGGTAAAATTGTTGAATCTTTTACTTAGGCCAGTTCAAGCTATATTACAAAGTGAATCAGCAGTAGGCCTTATTTTTCAAGGACATCCAACCTCAATGCTTTGCTTCATGCAGTATATAAAAAAACAACCTAACTAGCATCACCAGCTTCACAGGGACTTCGGCTTTAACCAACATTTTCTCACCCTCAATATTTCAAATGCCTACCTTTAGACTTTCATTTTAGAAACAAACTATTGTGCTTTGTGTAAAGGTGCATAAATATTCCACTTGCAGAAGCACAGACTAGGTTTCAATATGAAGAATGAGAAGTGACTTTTTCTTCTATTATCCCTTCTGACTGAGACCATGAAATACTGCAAATGTTAATAAAGCACCGGGTATAAATTTTTTCATTGCTAATATATTTTTATTTTTCCATTTTTTTCAGTTTTGAGACATTGAAATTCATGAGCTTGCAATGGAACTGTAAATTCTGATCTTAAAATATTAAGAAGTAATTATTAATAGCATAGAATTAGATTTTTTTAGAGCAGGCCTTATTAGGATGTGGAAGTCTTGAGTGGAACAGAATTTCAGGGTTGATCCCAGCTTTAGGAGACATTAGATTTTCCTCCTTCCTTAAAAAAAAAGTTAAACTAAAACAAGAAGTGCTTTTAATCAATATAAATGAAAGATTCTTACTTCTTGCTGTTGACAAGTCAAAAGACAAATTCTTTATTAGGGAAAACTGTCCTGTCCTTTAAGCAAACACTACTAGCAAATAAACTAACAAAAACATTACCCCCTCCTTTTCCAGGTACTCAATTTCAAAATCTCACCAAATATGGTAAAAAAAAGTTCTTTGATATGGAATAACTGTCTTGTGAAGAAAGTAAGTGGAAGATGTCAAGATGCCCCACTTTCTGCTAGAATTATTCAAAGAAGAATGTATGTTCTTGCCTGGATAAAGGCCACTTTAGATCTAAAGAGTTCGAGTAAACTTGGTTGGACAGTTTTCAATGAATTTCTGTTGAAAGTTTTTTTATAAAACATGGTGCTGTTTTAAAACCTTAATATCTGGAAAGGTTATTCTGAAGATCATCCACCCTGGGTAATGTGGTATCTAGAGACCTGAAAAGGTTAATCCAAATTATCCAGGAGATTACCCCTGAGACAGCAAATGGTTCCATAAACATCACCATTGCTAGCCGAGGCAGAGAAATGATATGCTTCACTTTTGTTAGCATTTTCAAGGAGACTAAACCTGAAAATGTCAGTGAAATGAAGACTAGGGTTTATGGGCAAAGCTGTCACTGGACCTCTGAATTATGAGGCTGGACTCTCAGTAGCAGCCAAGTTATAGGTCAAGCACTTCTAGGTCAACTTTCACCTCTTTCGCAAAACCCATGATGAAATTTCAAAGACTTTTATGTGAAGTTTTATTAACTTAGGTTAGTTTGAAAGATAAAGGTGGGCAGGGGAAAATGTGAAATTTCATTATCATCCATTGTTTTCTGCCTTTTTCTGTGCAGTGCTTGTAGGATCTTACATAATAACTATTCTTGGCACACAATGGAAAAGACAGGGTGAAAAGGCTAACAGGATTCTTAAAATACTTAGGGCATTTGCCATATAACAGTCAAGAACTAAATAACTCAACTATTTCAACTTTTACATTTTAGTACTTTTAACCAACAAACTATTTAAAACTAAGTTCAATAGTTTAACTTTTTCTGAATGGTCATACAAGTGATAGGATTGTAGGGGAGAAAGTACAAATTTAGAAATCACAAACTAAAATCTTTCATTGCTTAGCTCATGGTAGGTACTCAGGAAATGTTGACTTGTTAAAACTCTGCGTAAGTAACAGCATGTGCAAATTGTGTTATTTGCATACCCGAGTGACTGTTTATACATGCAAAATACTATCTGAAAAATGGAAAGTTTAAAATTCATCCAGATATTGAACATGTGAAGAGATTATTACATGAAAAGAGAATCACTATGTTGGTATAACATAGAATCAGTATAGGGCATCACTCTATAAAGTCCAAAATTGTGGATGATATTCTTTATAGTTCATGCTCAACAAAGATTAAAATAATCCCTTTGCTTCTTTCCAGCTCCACTGCCATCATCCTGGCACACACTCCATCATTTCCTCTCAGGACAACTGTAATATCCCCTAATTGTTTTTCCCCATGCTCACTGGCCCTCCTAAAATCTGGTCAGCAAACATCCGTGAGTGAATTTTTTCAATATGCATGGCTGATTACATCACTTGTCCTTGCCTGAAGCATTTCAACAGTTTCACATTCAGGGCCTATCACAGAGACATAAGGAGGGTCACATGGCCTAAGTCTCACAGTCATGAAAAGCCACCAAATTTGGCCCTACCGCCAAATGAGGATACACACGCAGAAACAGACACGATGACAGGACTGGGCGACATTAATCATACAACTTTAAACTGGTGTTCCATTATCAGTCCATACCACGGGTATTGTACTTTAAATTGATTTAAATTTGTAATCTGTAATTCTCTTGTAAATAGCATACTTACACTGAATTGCATTTTATATGTCAAGAGTGTTCAAATTATAACCCTAAGTTTTAACCATTTTTTGACATTTTCTTTTCTTCATATACCAGAACACATGGTACACAACTTCTCTGGTTATGTAAAAGATCCTATGGCCTTTAAGCTATGGCCTTTAATATAGCCCCCAAGATCCTGACTGGTCTGGCTCCTACATAGCTTTTCTGAACTCTAGCAAAACTGGCCTATTTTCTGCTCTTCAAGCAATCTGAGTTCCCTCTTGCCACAGGACTTTTGCATATGCAATGTCCCTGCCTAGCATCCTCCCCTTCCCTCACTCCCTGACTCCCTTGCTGGGTTATCTCCTGATCTTCCTTCAGGTCTCAGCTCAAGGGCACTTCCTCTAGGAAGCCTCCCCTCTTCTCTTTAATTAGTCAGATTTCTCCTTACATATTTTTGCGCTACCCCAGTTACAGTGATTCTTTTATTTACATGGTTCTTAGGTTAATCTCTGTCTCCCCATCAGATGTCAGTTATAAGAGAAAAGGTATTTTTTATCTGGGTTGGGCAGAGTGCATACACACTTATTCTTCACCCAGCACAAATGGCTGGCATTTATTAGAAGCTTAATATATATTGAATAAATGAATGTTCTTTTTATTATACTATGCTTCCTCTAAGAAAAATCTGAATCTTAGGTGTATTTTGTGTTTTAAAGAGCAATTATATCCAAAGCCTTTTCTGTGCTAGCCCAACTTATCCAAAATGAACACACACCAAAAAACATCTTTTTCAAAAAAATAGGTATTATACCAAAATAACGTGACACCCATGCAAAAACACATAATCTCCTTTGCTAGTGACAAAACAGCAAAACTCTAATGGCAAACAAAATGGATTGAGCTAAAGCATTCGATTGACTCTGTTCTCTTTGGCTCTTCAAGCATCTGAACTGCATGGAGAAAAGCAGAGGCATCCATGACTATTTCCCAGCCATAGAAACATCCCCCAAGGAATCACACTAGGGACATGCTTTGATTCCATTCCTGTCTCGCTTGTTCATATGGACAGAGGCTAAAGTAATAGGTCTCTCCCACACTGCAAAGAATCAACATATTGTATATGGATACATATAAAATATGTATTATACATAAGTATATGTATAGATGTTGCAAAAACTCAACCTCTTACATATAAAGGAAAAAAACATCTAAACCACAGGAAATAAGAACGATTTGGTTGAGATGACAGGAAAAGCTCCAGTGCTCATGGAAAGGCCATTACAGAGCAGTAACATAATAGCTAACAAGCACACAGTGCTTACAAAGTGCCAGGTGCCATGCTAAGTGCTTTTACAAATATTTACTTAATTCTATCAAAACCTTATGAAACAGGGTATTATTAATATCCTCCCATTTTACAGATGAGGAAACTGATGCACAGGAGAGGTTAAGTAACTTGCCCAAGATCACATAACTAGTAAGTGTCACAGCCAGGATTTTAACCAAGGCAGCCTGGCTCCAGACTCTATATCTTAAAAACATCATTATCCTGAATCTCCATAGCTGTTCTTTGGGGTTCCACACGTGCAAATACACCATGTCACCTAGAAACATACAAACTTTTAATTTGTTTCACAAACACAACTATCAGGCAACTGTATAAAGATATATATGATTTTTCTCAGCATTAGGGCAAATATTAAACATATCACAGAATGGCATTCAAGGGAAAAGAAGTAAAAGGAGATGACCAGTATCAATCCTTCCAATTTGGCACAGTAGTAATAATAGTAAGTAGCTTATTGAGCACAGTACTAAGCACTTTATCAAATTGTCTCATTTAAACTCCACAATAACTCTGTGGTTTAACACTACTATGAGGAAGCATAGCAGTAATCACCATTTTATAACCAAACAAATTGGGGCACAGAGCAGTTGAATAACTTGCCCGAGGTCACACAGCCAAAACAGAGCCCTTGTTCCTAACCACTGCACTGGTCTGGGGAGTTCTCTTCAGCAAAAGAACTATTTGGTTTTCTGCGGTTCTAGATTCTGCAAAGAAATCTATGGTATGACATTTATGGACAAGTAGGAAAAAGGGAAAGAAAACAGAACAGAGTTAAGGAGGTGGAAGGTGGGGAGATTAACCAATTGCCAAGAGAATGCCTACACAAAAGGAGAAGGTGGAAGAGAGGAAGGAGGAGAAATTTTCAACAATGGTTCATATAGGAAAGGAAATATTGTATATAAAGTTTAGGGAATGTTTATTAAGACAACTTAAAGAAGTTTGTGATATTATAATAAAAACCCAAATGATAAATATTTGTGCAAAAAAAGGTGTTATAGAAATACAAATAATAGTAAGCTAATACGAGCTAGGCTTATGATCATGCTTATGGAATATCACACATTGTTCTAAGGGCTTTATATTTATCACCTCATTTTTTCCAAAAAATCGTTCTATGAGGTACTACTATTATTATTCACATTTTCACATGAGGAAACTGAGGAAGATATAGTTTAAGTAACTTGCCCAAAGACATCCAACAAGAAACTCAGGCAATTTAAGCCAGAAATCATGGTAACTTACTTTTGAGATATTCATAGTAGGAGGCTGAATTTTTCTGCTGTTTAGGACTTGTATTTGTGACTTCGTATGCCAAATCCAGGTTACATGCAATCATTTTCATTGTTTTTTGCATAGTATATATTCTATATATATAATATTATAAGCCATTTATAATGTATAGAGTGAAGAGGGATTTTGCTAATTTTATCTTAAGGTGGATTTTAATATGAAACAAAAGAAAATAGTGAAGAATAAATAGCGAACCCTGGGCATGCCTTCTAAAACTTTAATGATATAAAATCCCTGTCATTTAATTTAACCCTCAACTTCGTAGGTTTCTGTTCTACTTCTTTCTTTCCTTCCTTCCTTCCTTTCTTCCTTCATTCCTTCTTTCTTTTCCTCATTCTGGCCGAAAGCCATTAAGCAGAAGGACAATTCTGGTGACCAGCAGGAGGATGACATCGGAGCTGGACAGAAAAGGCAACCTGCAAAGCTCAGGTATCAGTGGCCCTTTGAAGATAGTGTTGGAACCAGGTGGCAGGGGGAGTCCAGCTGCTGCTGGTGAAGACAGCAAGTGAGGACGGCACTGGAGTGGGAAGCAGGGGAAGCCTACTTTGTAAGTAGTTGGCTACATGCAAAGGATTGAGGAAATGAGTAAATAAATTGATGATAATGGAAGCCAGGTTTCTCAATGACTGAGCAGAAACCTATGGCACTGGATTAGAATTAGAGTTATCAGCATGAACTCATGATTCAAAATACATAGGTAGATATGAAAATAAATATAGAAGTAAAGGGGTGTGTTTGTGTGTATTTCCTAGTTCTCATATGAGAATACCAACACCCCAGTAGCAATGAGCATACCAAGCACCCGATCTTGGTTTCTAATTCCACTCTATACTAAAAAGACTTAGGATTTTTGGAGAAATGACAGGTCTGAGCAAGGAACATATGAGATAAGCTTGAAACACCTTTTGGGGCCAGGCAGTAAGGAGAACATATCATTACTTCTGTGATATTCTTGCCAAAAACTGCATAACCTGATAAAGAAGAAACAGAAAAACTCAAATTGAGGAACCTTCTACAAAGTGACTGATGGGTGACCTTTAAAAATGTAAGGGTATGGAACTCAAGAAAAGATTGAGGAACCCTTCTAGATTAAAAGGACCCAGAGAGACTTGACAACTGGTTGCACCATGATCTTGGATCCTTATGCCATAAAGGGTATTGTTGTGGATTGAATCCTGTCCCCCACAAAGATACGTTCAAGTCCTAACTCCTGGTCCCGTGGATGTGAACCCATCTATAAACAGGATGGTTAAGATGTTATTGGTTAAGGTGAGGCCAGTCTGAATCAAGGCAGACCTTAATCCTAAATGACTAGAGTCCTTATCAGGAGAGGAAATTCAGATAGAGACACAAATGACCAAGTAGGAGACAGAAGGAGACAGATGGCCAGATGGTCAGAGGGCCACATGACAGAGGCAGAGTTTGAGCCACCATCAGAAGGCCACAGTCTTTGGAGAAAGCATAGCCAGCTGATACCTTGATTTTGGATTTCTAGTCTCCAAAACTATGAGACAGTAAATACTGTTGCTTGTCAACCATTGGTAGTATTCGTTATAGCAGCCTTGTCTATAGCCGCAAACTAAGACAAGCATCAACAGGGCAATTCAAAACTTGAATAGGGTCTCTAGGTGAGAATATAAAGGAGTTCTTTGTGCTGTACTTGCAATTTTTCTGTAAGTTTGAAGTTGCAAAATTATTTTTTTAAATCTAGGTAGATTTTTAAATAATGTCAAATATGAAAGAGTATAAAATCAAATAGTGACTTCTAGATTAAACAGAAAGCTCATGGAAATCTGATGAACTATTTCTTTATTAAAGTAGGTCCTTATGTAGGCGGGAGTATTTATTATGAATTATATTCTTATAAAGAGCTGAGAAATTATCCAGTCCTTCCTTTATAGAGTTGGATGTGGGGGCCTAGAAAATAACAAATGTGGAATTCTATGATTTTACCATATGCACAGATGATTTGTAAAAGAGAATTTTTTCCATTAAAAAATCTGAGGTCATTCCCTTATGTCTTGAAATTATTAAAACAAAAGCCTGTTTTTCACAGTAGAAATAATGCCTCAAGTAGTTTTGTGAAGGATAGGCATAATAATACACATTTTCCCATTACTGACTTGCCCAAAGCCCTATGAATTTAGACTCAAAGTTTTTTATTCACTAAAAGACCTTCAGTCACATTTCACTATTAACCTTTCAGTTAGAAATGACTACTCTGTTAACACTTTGGTCCTCAAATTTCCCAGGGACTAAAAAAGAGTACATAGAGTAATTTAGAAACAGATTTGAGGTACAAAAAACATCCACAGATACTGGAGTAAACACTGCGGATTTCTCCTTAACCTTCATTCCAGTCCAGCATGCGAATTCCTATCCCCTTGCCGGTAGTTGATTCAAAGGCGCTTAGGCCTCTCCCGGGTTGTCAAGTGGATAAGTGAGAGTTTTCTCTTGGATGATTGTAAACGTCTAGCAGCCATGCCGTGATCACAGCAAGAAGCCTAAGGAGGGAACCAATGCTATGAAGGACAGAGCAGAGGTAGATGTAGGAGAAACTCATCCAGTGACACGTGTCTAACCAGATTAATTTGTTCCTAAATTAAGGAATCTTGAAGTTTGCTTTATCTCAGGATTTTCTAGTGTAGAAAATAAGAAGTGCCTCTGTTCTTCAACCAGTTTAGATAGGTTTTCTGTTGCAGACAGAAGTATCTAAATACATAAACATCAGTGAGAAAAAGTATGAGACCAGAGAGAATTTCCAATGAAAAGAAGACTATATCTTAAAGAATGTCAAAAAAAAAAAAATCTAAAATATCACCCATGGGTCTCAAATTGCTTACGTTCCCAGGTCTCAACCAGTTTCTAGAAGGTTATAGCACTTTTCAGGTGGATTTTGTAAGCAAAAGAGTCCAGAGTTATCATGGAAGCCACCATTAGGTCCCGTCCACAGAGCATAATGGAACGGAAAGAAGAGAGTTCAACCAACCAACCAACTTCAAAACTATAACTGTTTTGGGGCAGTGGATATAGTGCAAGTGGTTGAGCTCCTGTTTACCATGTACCAGGCCCTGGGTTCAATCCCTGGTACCTCCTTAAAAAAAAGATGTATGTGTAATTTGTTTATTGTGGGGAAAGCTCCAGATTTCTTATTTAAATAAAACATGAACAACATCTTCTAGCTCAAGATTTGTGAGACTTTTCTCACAAGTTCCTGTAATTTAATGCTTAACACCCCAAAAACAGGTTAGCCCAGCCCAGGAGATCATAGAGGTGAGTACAGCAAGTAGCCCCAACAAGGTCACTGCAGAGGGCAGCCTACAAAGCTTGGGTTGTTTGTTTAAAATGTCCACTCCTCAAACCAAACCCAGGGACCACATTCAAAGCACCCGCCCTAGTAGCCCTGCTTGACCTTTAGGATGGTACATACAAAATGCTGAGCTGAAGAATTGTCAGATGGAATGGAGAGATGAGATAATAGCTGAGAGATGAAGTTAAATGGGCTTCTACCAAGCAAAAGCTATCAGGTTTCTCTGAAATGGCATGTGACTTCACTGGGCTATCAGTTTACTTAAGGTACTTGGCAGTGGTCTGGAGGAGATTCCATGGAGGAGTATTGCCATCTGCTGGCGGTTCTCCTCTGAGGGACATTTCAGGACTGTGCCTCACCCCAAGGCACTTGCTGTCATCCAGCAAGCGGTGGTTTCTTTTTCACTGTCAAAATTACACTGTCTTCTCTGTTGATTAGAAAGATATAGCATTCTCCTAGAGAAGTTGAGCAAGGTAATTAGAAAAACAAATAAAAAGAAATAAGAAATAGATGACAAACACATTCGTAATATTAGCAGTCTTTGTGTTATTCACTAAAATCCTGCAGATGAAATTGCCTTCACATGTAAGCAAGTATTAACACCTTTTTATAAGAGGAACAGTGACTCCTATGCTTGGGGAAAATTGGCAGAAATGCAGTACATTTGGTTTATCTGAGCACCTAGGCTTAAAATCTCCCCTGTGAGACCTAAACTCTTGGGGAAATGTATTTTCCATGTGGTATATAGAAATAAAAACTAATCTCCAGGCATAAATATGCTGATTCAGCCATCAACACAGAGATTAAAATTTTTTTAGTTTTAAAAGTTGCTAGAAGCAGATTTGCTTTATATTGCAGGTACACTTGTACAGGAAAAATTCAGTTCTTCAGGACACAGAATATGGGTTTTTACACTATGAAATTTCCCCCCACTATCTTCCTAGTATACCTCCTAAGGAATATGAGTGTGATATATGTGGAACTGGACGAGTTATTTCACCCACATTTCATTCTTCAGAGCAACACTGTTCTTTAAAAGCACTGGAGGACTCCCATACCAGGAATCAGCCCCTCAGAATAGGTCAGTTTGAGTTATTTTTTAATGTACTTTACAGAAACAATAATGGAACGACTAAAACTTAAAAGGATAAGCAAAATATTATAGGCTTAAAACATGATCTGTGAGTGACGGTTACAGGATTTGTGATCACATTGTTTAGCCTAAAGATGAAGGGTGCACAAGCTTGCTTAATCACATGGATTTGAAAATGTCTCCATAAAGAGCAAACCCTTGACTCTCCCTTTGCCATGGACAAAATGGTTAATTGAACTACAACCACAGAGCAAGCAGCACGGGATAGTTGAAAGAACAACCAAACCTGGAGTCAGAAATTCCACACTACTTGCCAACTCTGTGACCTTGAACAAATTATGTCCAAGAGAGAAAGAATATCCTATCTTTGAGGTAAAACATGGACTTTGAGGGGAAATTTGACTGCTTTGATTCCAGGTTTTGTTCTGGTTTTGTTCACTGAAAGTATGAATTTGGGCGAATTACTTAAGTCTCTGAGCTTCAGTTTTCTCATTATCAGTCGCAGGAATAACAGTACTAATCCGACAGGGCTGTCTATCCTGAGAGTATGATGCTGAACCGATAATGCCAGTAACACACTTTGCAGAATACCTGACACATTGTAGGCCTTCAGAAAAGGCCTTTTCCCTGAGTCTCCCATCATCTGTTTCCTTGTCTGTAAAGTGAATGTAACTGATACCTACCTAACAAAATGGCATGATAAAATAAATGGGATACCTGATACAGTCTCTCCCTTCTCTGAGCCTCAACTTCACAATCTATAAAATGGGTAGAAAGATACTTATTATGTGGGATGGTTGTGAATATAAAAAAGAAATAACAGACATCAAAGTGTTCTGCACTTAATACGGCACACAGTAAGCACTCAACAAATCTATTATTATTATTATCTAGAAATATATTCAACCCTCATTTCCTGAAAAATATTAACTCTAATCATGCCTGGTCCTGGATCAGACGGTCTTTTCAACATCGTTTAAGTCCTCTCTAAAGAAACAGAAATTTTGTCACTAAGAGTAGCACCGAATGATTGAAATTCTGCCTCAGCGATATTATTGAAGGAGATTTCAAGCTCTAACTAGGAAGGTGATTTTCAATAACACTGAAGGGTCATGAATGTGTATCAAGAGATACTGGTTAAAAACCTCAAGACATTATCATCAACGTCAGCCTTAGCGGATCATTGTTTTCATCATCTTTACTGCCTCTAATTAGTTCAGAGTTGAGGTAGAGAGAATGTCAGGTACGCTCCTTGGCCTACTCAGTGACCTTAAGAAACGAGTGTTTCTTTCTCAGTGTACAGGCTTTGGTGAAATCCAAGAGTAACAATAACTCAGTAGATGTTCCTGTCCCCTCCAGGGCAGGGTTGAGACCAGCACAACCAGGACTTGGCTAACGGTGCCGCGGGCTGGGTCTGTTCCTCCGTTTCAGGTCCTTGTCCCTATACAGGTTGTACGGATAGGCTCAGTGGCCTGCCACCAGGCCAGCCTCTGTTCCACACCTTAGCTCTACCAAAAGATCTCCATGGGCGCTCTCCTGTCGCTGAGGCTCACTGCTCTGTACACTAATAATCGGATCGACAAATCCATAATAATGCAGCAGGATGTGCTTCAAGCTTTTTCTGTTCCAGGTTTCCCATTTATAGTCTTACAAAGGACTGTTGGAAACTATGCTTAACCCAAAAGAATTATAGTAAGTCATTTACTCACCGAACATTTACTGAGCAGTTGCCATTGTCTATGCACTGTTGGTCACTGATGTTACATATACGAGTGATATATACTCCCCGTCTTCAATAAGCTTGCAGTCAAATGGAGAAAACAAATATGTATGCAAATAATAGCAATACAATTAAATAAGTGGTATTAGAGATATATACAAGAACCTATAATAGGAGACAACTGTGGCACAGAGAGGTTAAGCAACCTGCCCCAGGTCACACATCTATAAGTAGGAGAGGTGGGATTTGAACCCAGGCTCTCTAGGTCCAGAGCCCATGGTCTTGACCACTGTGAAGTAGAGGAGTAGTTCCTAATGAGGTCTATTATTTTGAAATAAAAATTACAGAATAATTTAGGAAATGTACTTGATTAATTTCATGAAAGAAAACTTCAAAATAATATTAATACATTGAACCACTATGGAAAAAACATGGCACATATTAATTAAGAGATTGGTTAGGCTTTACCATTGCCTAGCACAGTGCCTGGCACACTGCAGGCATCTAATAAATAATTGTTTTTAAAAATTAAAGAATACTTGATAATCAAACATATATCTACCCTATGACCCATCAACTCCATTCCTGGATATTTACCCAGAGAAATGAAAACATATGTTCATTTTTTTAAAAAATGGCACAAGAATGTTTATAGCAGCTTTATTCATATTAACCGAAAACTGGAAACTACCCAAATATCCATCCATAGCATAATGGATTTTTAAACCTGTGGTGTATTTATACAATGGAATACTAGTCAGAAATAAAAAGGAACAGACTACTGATACATGCAATAATATTGTTGAATCTCAACAATATTGGAACATAAAAAGCCAGATGCAATAAAATTATATACTATACTTCCATTTATATGAAATCCAAGAACAAGCAAAAAAAAAATCAGAACTTTGCTCACCTCTGGGTATGAAGGCAGGAGTTGACTAGGAGGAGGTCTGAGGGAACCTTCTAGGGTGACAGTAATGTCCTATATCTTGAGAGGGTTTTGGGTTACAAAGGTGTATGCATTTGTCAAAACTTGACAAATATTCCCCTGAGATTTGTGCATTTTAGCATGCAAAATTTACCTTAAAGAACTAAACAAATATTATACCTACTCTACTTATTTACTTGCTTATTTATTTATTTATTGTACATGCTCAAGTGTTTAAGGGAAAGCATATTGATGGCCACAATTTACTTTGAAGTACACAAAAAAAAAGATCAACAGTGAGAAGGGCTATGTGATAGGACAAGCAGAGTAAAACGTTATTAGTTAGTATGGTATATGTTGTATGGTTGTTGGTTGTACGGTTGTTGTATTACTGTTGGTTCATGCTTTAGGGATACTTTTATTGAAATGTCCCATGGTTATCCATGTGAAAACGATGAGGCTTTTGAGAACAGTAGATCTTTACTCCCCTTTATTATGTTCTCTTGACACTTTAGTGGAAATTAGCCTAATAAAACCAATTTGTAAAAATTTGTATAGTACTATTATAAAAATATTTATAATCCCAGAAAATGTGCAATTTTTGTTCAAAAACAGTATATTCAAAAGTTCATCATTTAAAGTCAAAAAGAAAAAAGGAAAATTCACATTTTCTTAGTGAACAGGGTATATTTAAGTTATATAAAATTGCCATTTCTTTTCCCATTGAAAATAAAGATGACTTTTACACATTAAAAATTACATACATAAATGCCATTTTTGAGAAAGATCATTTTCCAAGCTATGGCCTGTTTTCCGAAAGATCATCTTTGAGCAGCCACAACCTCAAGAGAAAAAGCAAACTTCTTCCTTATTAGATGATAGCTCCTCCTTGTGGATCACAGAAGAAACCTTAAATTCCAGTCACAGGAACAGGTAAAAGACAAAATTGATGCCATCATAATAGGATTAAGTCTAAGGTAAAAAAAAAAAACATCAACACGGTTTTGTCTTTATCCTGTACTCTAGATTCTCTCTCATTCATCTCATCAACTAATCCAGCTCAGCAAGTTAACAGTGGTACATAGGCAAGAATCCAGAGTCCAGTTTTCTATCTCAGGATCTTTCTTAAATCTGTGGTGGTTTAAAATGGCATGTATGTTTTAGCTACTTGAATCAGTTTAAAATAATAAATTCAAGGAAGCGAATGTGGCATCCACCTACCATATAAGAGGTCCAGGGTTCAAACCCCAGGCCTCCTGACCCGTATGGTGAGCTGGCCCATGCGCAGTGCTGCCGCACCCAAGGAGTGCCGTGCCACACAGGGGTGTCCACTGTGTAGGGGAGCCCCAAACGCAAGGAGTGCACCCCACAAGGAGAACCACCCTGTGCGAAAAGCGCAGCCCACCCAGGAGTGGCACCGTACACAAGGAGAGCTGATGCAGCAAGAAGACACAACAAAAAGATACACAGATTCCTGTGCCACCTGACGAGAATGCAGGTGGACACAGAAGAACACATAGCGAATGATCATAAGAGAGCAGACAATGGGGGGGAGGGGGGAGGTAAGGGAGAGAAATTCAAAAAAATAAATCTTTAAAAACAATAATAATAAGTTCACTGTTTTTGCTTTTCTCCATGGTATATTCAGACTACAACATGGTAAATCATGGACTCTGCTTCATTGTGTAACAAGCCCTGTCCTATTCAACATAATTCTTATCCATGGATTGAATGAATATACTGAAGGATTTCTTGGGAATAACAATAAGTTGAAAATATAGTTAAAATATTAGGTGACCAAATTAAAATTTAAAAGGGTTTTGACAAGCTGAAAAATTAGATGAAGCTATCAAGACAGATTTTTAAGTGAATAATCCACTTCAAGAATTTAAACAGGCCACGGCAGCTCCTGGCCCAGGCACGCTGCTGCCAGGCCTGTGCGAGGACAGGATTCAGAAGGACGAGGCTGCATCCCCATTCGGGGCCCGGACAAGGCTGGGAAGACAACCTTCCTGGAGCAGGCAAAAAAACGATTTAACAAGACCAACAAAGGGATGAGTTTATCCAAGATCACAACCACGGTGGGCCTAAACGTGGGCACCGTGGGCGTGGGAAAAGCTCACCTCATGTTCTGGGACCTGGGGGGACAGGAAGAGCTGCAGTCCCTGTGGGACAAGTACCAGGCCCAGGGGCATGGCGCCATCTATGTCACCGACTCCACCAGTGAGAAGAGGCTGGCAGAGTCCAAGGGAACTTTCGTGAAGATGGTCACCAGCGAGGCCCATCCCAGTGCTGGCCAACAAGCAGGACGTGGAGGCCCCTCCTGGGGCCCTCGTGGTGCTGTGTCCCCATCCTCTTGGCGCTTCGTCCCAGCACTGCGGTTCGGTCCACCCGTTGCTCCCCTGAGGCCATTTCATGCTGTCTGTGCTCGAGTCTGCCCTGGGAATGAGTGGAGGATGAGGGGACATGCTGCCCCCTCCCTGCTGGGTCTGTGGTCTCCACTCCCACCACTGAGCCTCGGGCAGACGGTGCTGGCAGGCTGGGCATCTCCTCGGGGGGGCAGCAGTGGCCCCGAGTCCCCACCGTGGCACTGCCGCCTGGGGTTGTCTGCGGTCACCCGTGGCCCTGTCAGCCCAGTCTGCAGACCTGCCTCTCCATCCCCATCATCAAGACCCCTTCAGCACTGTGCCTCCTAGATTGGGAGGCAGGACACAGGCCTGCTCCACCCTCACCAGGAAAGGGGTGAAAGAGGGCATCAAGAGGATGCTGAAGTGTGTCATGGGCAACAGCCACCAGCCTCTGGGGCTCCTGGGACACTAGTCCTTATGGTTAGTGTCTGCTTTTTTTTTTTTTCATTGCTTTATTATTTTTCTGAGATAAACTTCTCTCTCTTTCCAGAAAAAAAAAATTTTTAACTTGATGAGGTATAAATGGGACAAAATATAAGATCTTGCATTAAATTTTTTTAGAAAATGAATTTCAACAGGATGGGGAAATCGTACATTAGCAGTGGCACATGTAAAATGAATCCACAATTTGAGTTGATTATTCAAAAGTTAATATGGGGAAGCCAACGTGGCCCAAGCAATTGAGCTCCTGCCTACCCCATGGGAGGTTGGTGGTTCGGTTCCAGTGCTTCCTAAAGAAGACAGTGAGGTGGCATGACAGGCAAGTGTGGTAAATTGATGCAACAAGATGATGCAAAAGAGACACAAGAAGGAAAATATAATGAGAGACTCAACAAAGCAGGGAACAGAGGTGGTTCAAGCAATTAGGTGCCTCCCTCCCACACTGGAGGTCCCAGGTTCAGTTCCCATTTCCTTCTCAAAAAACAAGGAAGATGAACAGATGCAGCAAGTGCAAACAACAAGGGGATGGGGAGAAATAAATAAAATAAATTTAAAAATTAATATGAATTTAAGCTATATTAAAAAGAAATGGAAACAACCTAAATGTCCATCAACTTAGAAAGGATAAATATTGGTAGTGTTATCACAGTAGAATGTGCATGAACTAAAGCTTCACATATCAACACAGTCAAATCTCACAACCAAACTTTAAGTTGCAGATAATATGAGAGTATTTGATAAAGGTTCAAAAAATTTTAATGCAAAATGACATTATATATTGCATAAAAATACATAAATAGGCTCCAGGAAGATGGCATCAGAGTAGGCAGGCAGGGCTCAACTCTCACAAAAAAAAAACAATGGAGAAAGGGCCAAAAGCTGTCTAGGGACTTGCTTTGGGAGTCAGCAGACTAGGACAGTGCTACACAACTCCCAGGAGGGTGAGGTACAGAGAGATGAAGAAGCCCAAACTGACAAATATGAATTACAAAGTCCCCATGGTGTCTGGGAAGGGCTCCCCTCCCCCATCCTCAAGACATTAAGCCTAGTTAAAACCCCTGGTTCACTGAGGCTGACTGAGAGGGGAATAGACATCTTCTTTCCTGTCACCCATTACAAGGGAAGGGGAAGGTGAATCAAGAGTTCTTTTCGGTGATTTCGGCGAGCACAGCCTGCTTTGAATCTCAGTCTGACCAGACCAAAAACACTGAAAGCAGAGGTTGAAAGAAATAGCTCTGTGGAAAGGTTCACTGATGATTGCCATCTGCTGGCTGGCCAGGAAATTGCAAAAAGAAAAACTGCTTTTAGGTCTCTCTTTAGCCCACTGGGAGAAAATCTGTGTCCCATTAGTGAGTTCCTGGCCTGATTTTGATAACTTAAATGGATGATGTTAAAAACTTAGAATATGTTGAACTAAAAATCAAAGAACTGTGAAAAAAAAACACCAGGCAAGAGAGAGAAATTGACTATCAGCATAAACTCACCAACATATTCAAATGCTTAGGCATGAACCAAAAATTACAGGCTATATTAGGAAACAGGAAGAGATGGCCCAGTCAAAGAAAAGCCTAAATATCCTGACAAAATACAGGATTGAAGACAACTAATCAAGGATAATCACAGGTATTTCTGTAATCAATTCAAAGAATTGAAGGAAAATAGGACTAAAAAGTTAAAGGCTATTAGGAAGACACTGGGTGAGCAGAAAGAACAATTTGAAAGCCTAAAAAGAAAAGTAACAGATCTTAGGGGAATGAAAGACATAATGCATGAGATTAAAAATACATTAGAGGTAATAGGGGGGTATGGAAAAAATATACAAACTGTATGCTAGAGACCTTAGTTAGTATTAATAGTCTGATGATATTATCTCATAATCTGTAACAAATACTCCACAACAATGTATTGGGTTGGTGGAGGAGTGTTGTAGGGGAATTTCACACCTGAGCATGATGGTTTTATTAGTTTACAAGCTCTCTAATAAAATATATTAAAATAAAATAAAAAATAAATAATACATTAGAAGTACGTAACAGCAGATTTGAATTGTTTGAAGACAGAATTAGTGATTTCAAGGACAGAACATCCACACTGGAAAACACAGGAGAAAAGAATGGGAAAAAAATTGAACAGGTCCTAGAGATTGGAATGACAATGTGAAATGCATGAGCATACATATTATTGGTGTCCCAGAAGGAGAAGAGAATGGAAAACAGTGTTAGAAGTTCTAGATAGATCAATTAGACAAGAAAAAGAAGTAAAAGGCATCCCAGTAGGAAAGAAAGAATTAAAATTTTCACTATTCACTGATGATATAATTCTCGAAAGAATTAAAATTTTCACTATTCACTGATGATATAATTCTCTATCTAGAATATTCAAAAAAAATCCACAGCAAAGCTCCTAGAACTAAAAGACAAGTTCAAAAAAGAGGTGGGTACAAATTAATACACAAAAACCAATTGCATTTCTATACCCTACTGATGAGCAATCTGAGGAAGAAATCAGAAAAAAATTCCATTTATAATAGCAACTAAAAGAATCAAATATTGAGGAATAAACTTAACCAAAGACATAAAGAACCTGTCTTCAGAAAACTACAAAGCATTGCTAAAAGAAATCAAAGAAGACTTAAATAGAGTAATAGAAGGACTTCCCATGTTAATGGATTGGAAAACTAAATATCTTTAAGATATCAATTTTATCCAGAATGATTTATAGGTTCAACACAATCCCAATAAAAATCCCAAAAGCCATTTTTGCAGAAATGGAAAAGCTAATTATCAGATTTATTTGGAAAGGTAAGTGGCCACAAATGGCCAAAAATATCTTTAAAAAGAAGAACAAATTTGGAGGACTCTCATTCCTGACTTTAAAGCATATTACTTAGCTTCAGTGGTAAAAACAGCATGGTGCTGGCATAAAGACAAACAGATTGGCCAATGGAAATGAATCAAGAACTCAGAAATAGACCCTCACATCTATGGTCAAGTGATTTTTGACAAGGCTGTCAAGCCCTCCCAGCTGTGCCAGAACAGTCTATTCAACAAGTGGTGCTCAGAGAACTGGATAACCATAACCAAAAGAAAGAAAGAGGACCCCTATTTCATACCTTATACAAAAATTAACTCAAAATGGATCAAGGACCTAAATATAAAAGCCAGAACCATAAAACTCCTACAAGAAAATGTAGGAAAGCATCTTCAAGATCTTTTGGTAGGTGATAGCTTCTTGTAAACTTTACATCCAAAGCACAAGAACAAAAGGAAAAATTGGTAAAGGGGACCTCTCAAAATTAAACACATTTGCACCTGAAAGGACTTTGTCAAAAAGGCGAAAAGGCAATCGACTCAATGGGAAAAAATATTTGGAAATCACATATCTGAAAACAGTTTAATATCCATGATATATAAAGAGATATTAAAACTCAACAATAAAAAGACAAACTACCTGTATTAGTCAGCCAAAGGGATGCTGATGCAAAAAATTAACTCAAAAATCTGTTGACTTTTATAAAGGGTGTTTATTTAAGGTAAAAGCTTACAGTTACAAGGCCCTAAAGAGTCCAACTCAAGGTACCATAGAGGTACTTCTTCACCCAAAATCTGTTGCCACATGTTGAAGCAAGATGGCAGGTAATGTCTGCGAGGGTTCAGCTTTCCTCTCTCCTCTTAGGGCTCCATGGTCCCAGCTTCTTCCGATCTCAGCTGTAGGCTGGCATAGGGTTTGACTCTCTTCTTCTGGGGCTTGTTTCTTTCCTGGCTCAGTTGCTTTGTTCTCTTCACAGGTCAGTTGTAAACTCTCAGGCTCATCTCTCTTTCCAGGGCCACAGGATCCTCTGTGTATCTTCTCTGTGTATCTACTTCCATGTGACAATCTGTTTTATCAGCCCATCAAGAGGACTGGAACTCAATACTGTGTTGCACTCTAATGATGTGGCCAAATCAAAGCCCTAGTCTTAATATAATTTAATCAGACTTCTCAGTTGAATCTAATAAAATCACAGGGTTATTACACCCAGAGAAACAGACCAGTTTCCAATCATAATCAATATCTCTTTGGAATTCATAAATAATATCAAACTGATACCGTACCTGGTTAAAAAATGGGCAAAAGACTTGAAAAGATAATCATCCAAAGAAATAAAAATGGCAAAAAAATAAACATGAAAATCTATTCAACATCACTAGCAACTAGGGAAATGCAAATCAAAGCTACAATAAGGAATCATTTCACACCTTTTAGAATGGCAACTATTAAAAAGTCAGAAGACTACAAGTGTTGGAGAGGATGTGGAGATAGGAATGCTTATTCACTGTGAAAGATTGGCAGTTCCTAAGGAAGTTGAATATAGACTTGCCATGTGACCCAGCAGTACCATTACTACGTAAATACCTAGAAAACCTGAGAGCAGTGACACAAACAGACATCTGCACATGATACTCATTGCAGCATTATTCACAATTGCCAGAAGATGGGAACAACCCAAGTGTCCATCAACTGATGAATGGATAAACAAATTGTGATGTAATACACACGATGGAATTTTATGCAGATGTAAGAAGTAATGAAGATGTTAGCAAAGCATTTGGAAAAAGACTTTGAACAAACAGGGGAAATATTCAAAATGAAAGTTTTTATGGCTAAGAGATTTCAAAGTGAGTCAGGAGGTCATTCCAGAGGTCACACTTACGCACATCTCAGGAGGTTCTCATTGACTGCTACAGTAAACAATGCCTCAAGAAGGGGTGCTCCTGAGTGCTCTAGAGATATCTGGACAATATAGGCAGGGCAGACAACCCCAGGAAATCACTACCCCATCGATGGACCTCACCTTGAAATTTATGATAACCTATTTCCCCAGTGTATCAGAGTTAGACTCATTTATAATTTTCCTATACCTGGTTCTTCTGCCCCTTTTATTTGAACCTATAGTTAGCAGTATACCTGTTAAATATATGTCCCAGATACTTTTGGTTTATCATATGCTGGCTGAGCCCTGAATTTCAGCAGAGTTGCAGCCAACACCTACACTCCAGTTCATCCAACTTGCCCAGGACAACTAACAAAAGCATGATAATAGACAATGCCCACCTCCCAAAAAATAGAGTATCTACATCTGCAAGCAAGACAGTTCCATTCATCTTCCCCATGAGATGTAAGCCTCCTCTCAATTGGAAGCAGAGAGGGCATCACCATTGCAAAATCCTCAAGGTTAAGGAATGAACACACATAAGCAGGGAATACAACTATGGACCAAAGTAGAGTTATCATTCTAGTAATGGAAGACCTTGTAACACTGATGTAAAGACAGTGGTCATCAGAGGTTCTGAGGGGATTGAGAGGGAAGAATAGGTATAACATGGGGCATTTTGAGGACATTGGAATTGTTATGCATGCTATTGCAAAGATAGATACAGGCCATTGTACATTTTATCAAAACCTATAATACTGCATGGTGCAAAGTGTAAACCATAATGTAAACTATAGACCATAGTTAGTAGCAATGCTTCAATATGTGTTCATCAGTTATAACAAATGAATCACACTAATGAAAGATGTTGTTAATGGGGGAAATTGTAAGTTGGGAAGGAGGTGGGGTATATGGAAATCCCCTATATTTTTTATGTAACTTATATAATCTAAAACTTCTTTAGGAATAAAGAAAAAGAAAAAAGAAAAAAGAAATCAAGTTATGAAGCATATGACAACATGGATATACCTGGAGGACATTATGTTGAGTGAAGCAAGTCAGACACAAAAGGACAAATACTGTATGATTGTGCTACTATGAACTAAATATATTGTGTGAACTCATGGAGTTAATCATTAGAATGTAGGTTACCAGATAATAGAAGGAGCATAAAGAATGGAAAGATGAGGGTTAATCTGTGCAGAATTGGTAAAAAGTTTGGTTGTAAATATTTGGAAATGAATAGAAATGGTAAAAAACACATCATAGTGTTTGTAACTAGAAGAGCTGTTATGTATGTATGACAATGGTTGAAAGGAAAAGTCTAAGGTCATGTATATTACTAGAAGGAAGGCTAAAAAATATAACGTGGGACTGTGTAACATAGTGAAACCTCATATGAAATACAAACATGGGTAATATTGAATATATGATGATTTTTACAAAATATAAGTGCAAAGAAACTAGAGAGACGAGAAATAGAAGAGCAGATATGTATGGCAAGGAAGCATAGAGAGGTTATGAGGTTTTTTGTCTATTTTTTGTTTTTTATTTTATTATTGGAATAATGAAAATTCTGTAATAATGACTGAAGTGATGAATGCACAACTATGTGATTATACCAAATACTATTGATTGTACATTTCTGATGGATTTATACTTTACTAATATGTATTAATAAAATTTATTTGTTGAGAAAATACATAAATATATATTGGGGGGAGAAAACATGATGGTTACCTTGCAGAAATGAATCCATTTCAGGAAGTTATACAAAGGGCTTCAGTTGTGTTTGGTAACATTCCATATCTTAAACCTAGTTGTTAGTCTGTGGATACCAGTGTATTACATATATTTTTGTATACCTTATGTATTACATGATTTTTTAAAATTTTAGTTTGCATTTAGAGAAAAGTATTATCTATAACATGGGAAAGAAAGTAGTTAAAATTCTCTCCTTTATGCTAATGATACAATATTGGAGTTAGTTCTAGACTATTTTTGGTGGGTACCAAGCATTCAAAAAATCATTGCAAAAAGGAAGTACATCAAGAGGGAAAATCACAGTAAAAGGATTCAAGTCCATGTCCTGATAAATATGGTTAAAGAAAGCAGCATAGCCATAACTGAGATAGGCATGATCTTTGCCTGTACAGAGATTGATATGAGTGTTCGTGGTTTTGAGATTTATATCAAAGAAAGCGTTATCCAGCCCTGGAGATTCTGATTTCATTGGTCTGAGGAAAGGCCTGGACATCAATATTTTTTAAAGCTCCCCAGATATTTCTAAGATGCAAGCAAAATTGAGAACCGCTGGGCTAGCAGTGGGGGCTACACCTTCTATGAGACACATCACATCTCTTACCATTTTTTTTACTACTTAATAAGTCTCAAACCTCACAGAGTAACAACTTCTTATATTTCAACTTTCATTTCTGGAACAAAATTTCATTGCAAGAGAACATGTCCAGTATAATGTCAGTTCAAAAGCTAATGCATAAGGAAGCAGATGTGGCTCAAGCAATTGGGCTCCCATCTACTATATGGGTGATCCAGGGTTTGATTCCTGGGGCCTCCTGGTGAAGGCAAGCATGGAGAGCTGGTCCGCACAGAGTGCTGCCCCAGGCAGGAGTGCTGGCCCACGCAGGAGTGCTGGCCCACGTGGACAGCTGGTGCAGCAAGATGATACAACAAAAAGTGACACACAGGAGAGACAGTAATAGACACCGCAGATCAGGGAGCTAAGGTGGTGCAAGAGATTGAGCTTGGACCCACTCCAGAAGGTCCCAAGATTGGTTCCCAGTGCCACCTAAAGAGAAGACAAGCAGATACAGAACACACAGCAAATGGACACAGAGAGCAGACAGTGAGCACAAAACAATGGGGGGAAAGGGAGAAATAAATAAATAAACCTCAAAAAAAAAAAAAGTTAATGTATACTGTATGGCTTAGCTACTGTAGCAGTCTGTTATATTACTAATTGATTCCAATAATAACATATTTAAATTGGTTAAAATACACAATTATTTTAAATATTCAAAATTACTAATAAAAAATAATAAAGTAGCCTAGAGCCTCACATTCTAGTTATCAATTTAAGGGAAAGAAACAAAATGAAAAGGTAATTTTTTTTCAAAGACAAGTAAAAATAAAGCTGTGCACAGTTCAGAAAAATAAGGAAGGCATTTTGGTGGAGTAGCAATAATATTATTTAAATCTATTATTTATACTTCCTAATATATTTTCTTGGATTGGTAACAGTATTGTCTCCTCTCCTCTCCCCTTTTTCCACCCCATGGCAAACCTTCCATCATGATAGCCCCAGGGAAACGAAAGAGCAAATGCCAAAATGGAAAGGAAGGAAGGAGCTGGAGATGCCCTGGTAGGCAAAAGCCCTTTAAGTGCCACAAGCAGGGGACAATGTCCTTACTTCACCAAAACTTCCTCATTAAAAAAACAAGTTAATGTGCATCTGGCATAAACCTCAAAACCAAGACAATTCATAAATAGCCAATAAGCTCCATGCAGAAAAAGACCATTTCTGTCTCAGCCATTCCTACGAGACTTTGTTTCTTGCTCATTCACCTGAATTCCACGAAAATTATAGAGGACAGTTGCTCCAACTAAAATTGATTAAATACTATATGTTCTTTCTACTCTCTACAGATGGAGGCAAGCTCATGTTTCTGGAAGGAAAAAAAAAAAAAATCCCCTTGTTGATTAACTAACCCCCTGAATCTATAAAAGCTTCAGGAAAGTTGTAAGTAGGAGTTTGAAGGAAGACATAACAAACCAATGAGAATTTTTTTACTAGAAATGCAATATAGCAAATTGATTAATAGCACAGTCCAGGGGTTAGACTGGGTTTTATTCACTCATTCATTCAATAAATATCTAGTGAGCAAACCCTGTACTAAGCACAGGGGATATAGCAGTGAAAAGAAGAATGTGTAAGCTTCTCTTCATGGAGCTTACATTCTGGTGGAGGAGATGTATGGTGAGCAAATGAATAATTATTGTGCATGATAGGTGTTATTAAAGATTCATGCAGGAGTTCCACTGCTTACTAGTTCTGTGACCTTAGGAAAATTACTAATCTTTCTAAACCTCTCTGATAAAACAGGGATAACCAAAGTATCTTCCTTACAGGGTCGTTCTGAGGATTAAATGTCTCACACATAATAACACTTAATGAGATTTAACTAGTATTATTGCTGAAAATATGCAAGTGATTACACAGCCCTCAAAGTTTAACATTATATATATAATTATATATAATAGATGATATAAAATTTCTTTATAGTAAAGGTCTGTTTCAAATAAAATACCTTTCGGTTTTTTCTCTCCTTAGGAGAATTCCTTTTTAATATCAATTCTGCCAATAAAGACATTTCCCTTCCAACCATCTTTTTTGTGTATGATGTGGAAATTTAGCTCCTTCCATCTTTTTCTATAAATCTGTCCATAGACCTATTTGTGCCCATCTTGACTAAGTACTTTTCCTCTTTTCCTTTACTTCTCTCCAAAAGAGATTAAAAAGTCAGTGTTCGATCTTATGTAACCCCATACCCAGTTGTTTGTGGGAATCTGAAGGCCAGGAGAGTTTGAGAACTGTAGGTCAGTATGCCCTCATCTAGTCTGGAACAGGAAAGCAAATGTGATACTCTATAAGAATGAGCTCACAGAAGAGCAAAGCAACATATTCATTTATAGAAAGGAAATTGCACTCAGGATACCTGCTTTCTAGATCAGTAAAGAGATGGCTATCAAGCTAAAGTAAACCTCTTAAAAGTTAATTTTTATGTGTAAGTCAAGCTGTGCAGAATGACCCTGCGATGGAATTAGGTTTATGGGATGAGAACCAAGAAGTACATTTACAGCTGCTCAGACACATAAGAAAAATTGCTTCCAGGATTATAACAGGTGAAAAGAATTTCAGTCATCCCTGCCAGGGAGGCCATAGGATACAGTGGGACAAATACCTGGGTTCCAGTCATGGCACCAGTATTTTTAAGTCACAAGGCCTTGGGCAAGTTAGCCATCCTCTCTAAGTTTGTTCATTACCAATAAAATGGAGAAGATAATACTAATATCTTTGTCATGCACTATTGTGAAATTTAAAGGAGATAATTATTGTGTAAAGTGCCCTAGCACTGAAGATTTATCAGACTTAAACACAGGTGTTTTTTCAACTCTGGAAAAAGAAGGGAAAGACATGTGACTGGTTTGACAAAGAACACAAGGTGCTATGGAAGTAAAACTTCGGTGTCCTATAGAAAGATGATTTTTACAACACTGAGAAGAGATGGATGAAAAGGGTTTATAACATAGAGAAGGACAAAGGAAGTAGTCTATTAACAAGACATTTTATAGAAGATAGATAGATAGACAGACAGACAGACAGACAGATAGATAGATAGATAGGCTAAAAGAAAAATAAAAAGAAATTTAAGGGTACTTTAACCAAGGTAGAAGCTTAAATGTAAAGAATATATTTTAAATACAAATAGTAGTTCATGAATGTTATTTCCTTTTCCCTAGCAAAGTGTCTGAAAAAGCAAGAATTTGGAATTTTAAACACAAAGAAGTTTTAATTATTTCAAATATTTTTAAAATTTAAACAAAAGACGTTAGTGTCTTCAAAAGGAGTTGGTATATGTATAGTTTTTCAATAACGTGATGACAAAGTGGCACAATGAAAGAAGCATGGATTTGATATTGGAGGATTTGGGTTCAAGGCCAGACTCTGTGCTTTGCTAGTTTTATAACCTTAGAAAGACTACACCATTTCTGCAATTTAGGTCTTTGTATATAAGAAGACAATAACAATGCCTATTTTATTCTACTTCATAAGGTAGTTTTAAGGAGTGATATAAAATTAAAGAATGTATACTTAAAGTATTTTGTAAACTGTAATGTGCTATATCAGCAGATGCTGGGTACCTAATTGATTTATTAATAATTTATATTTGGTAAGGAACTTTTGGCATGATTATTGATGATAAATTTTAATTACAATAAGCATGAGTAACTTCTTAAACTCTTACAGATGACTCCAAGTCCTTGAAAGAGATGAGTAAAAATTCTTTTTACTATGCTAAACAGGACTTAGAACCAGCAGTAGATTTCATAAATCTTAAGAATGGTGGCTTTTCAGTGGAAGAAATTATAAAAGAGAAGGTTCACCAGATTGCACTACATAAGCATTTAAATTTTTTATACATACAAAATATAAAATTAAAAGAAATATTTACAATAAATATGAAAAAGGGATAATATCCTTAATAATAGATAAGCAAAACAATAAGAGCTCAATAGGGTCTTATATGAAAACTTAGTGTTTTCTGCAAGATTTTTCTGTCAACCTACTATTTCTCCAATAAAAAAAAGAAATCAGATTAAAATAGGATAGGAGCATGAGTGAGAACTTTACAATTAAATAAACAAATTTATAAAAAATCAATCTATTTGGTCATGAAGGAAATAAAAATTAAAGCATAATGTGGTATCATGTTGGAGTATTCAAAATTATAAATAATAGCATGCCGATACAGTAAAATGGGAACACTCATACAGCTCCGTGGGAAAGTAAATCAGTAGAATCTTTGGAAAAATAGTTTGATAATAAGTATTAAGAAGTTTAAAAATAGTCAAATCCTTGGGCCAGAAATTCCACTTCCTAACCCAAGGTGAGATCTTCAGGATGCCCAGAAATTCATGGGGATTAAAGTATGCAATAATAATAACAGCAATAATAATAGCCAGCATTTATTTAGTGCTCATTGTTTTAAGTGCCTTATTTATATTTTCCTGTTTAATCCATAAAAGAAGTCCTATTAGTTTCTTTAGTCACATAAGAAACTGAGGCAAAGAAAGATCTAACAAGATCACACCTTTGGTAGGAAAAGGAGCTAGGATTTGCGCTCAGGCACTTAATAAAGCCCACTCCTTTTATTTAAAAGATAAACAGCAACACAAGCATATGTAACAATAAATACCAAAGAAGTGCCATATGTGCCACTTATTTTGTGTAAAAGTTATTACCGTGACTTTCACCAGGAAATTCCTCTTTCTTGAAGGAAAACAGATTGAATTTCGTTGCCAATAAAAGCAGTTTAATTTTTCTAAGAGATGGTAAGTGAAAATTGTTAGGGTAGAAATAGGTAGGGATAGACAATTCATTTAAAGATCTTTGAATGGTAACTTGGACTTTATTCTCTAGACTAATATAGTTCAGGGTAATGTAAACTCTGTGGTTGTGATATACTGTACTCTCCTAAGCACCATTTTCCCCGCCAGCCTTCCTTACATATTGAACTGAATGGTTAGATAGTCAACCCACTGCCTGTCCCACTGCCCAAACCTTGAAAGCTCTTATCCTACACTCCATATAATGCCCCAGCTAATGACTTCCTCCCTATATATCCATAAACTGTAGAAGAAAGACTAACCACATGTTATTACTGTGAACTAAGGGATGTAGGAATTGTTGATTTCATAGTTAAATCATGCAACTAAAATCCAAGTTTACTTGGAAACTACTTTTTAAATCATATAAGCCTATTTGAAAAGTTTTGGTTAACCTTCACCTTCTTTGAAGATAGAGGACTCTCCCACAAACCAATGTGCAATTTAAGCCCTTAAAGGGGTACAAACTTGGTTAATTCTTTCAAAAATTGCCATAAAACTAAGGAAAAATGCCAAACAGCCAAGTTGAAACAAAACCTTAACTTTGTTTGGTTGATTGCTTTCACCTCACCTATTATAATTGTCTTACATGTTGTCTACACTCACATTTTATGACATTGTTAATAATGAATTTCTTGTGCAAAAAAACACATTATTTAATGATTTAACTTATAAATAAGGTGTACATTGGATTTTAGGATAGATAGATAGATAGATATAGATAGATAGATAGATAGATAGATAGATAGATAGATAGATATAATATTAGGTTATTAGAATAACCTAATTTGAAATTTTAACAAACATTCATTGTGTTAAAATAGAAAGTTCAGTTTAAAGTCCAGATTAACTGTGAATTAAGCAATTTTTATTTTACTTACTTAAAGTCTTTCCTTTCTTGGCATATATTCATACATATTAACAATTTGAAAATGACTTCCTTTTTTCCAATAAATACATTTATAAGCAGTGCTGACATTTCTCTGGACTTTGCTTAAACTATCAGAGATTTTTGGCATTTTATAGTAAGTCTAATTGTAGTGTTTATGTGGGTGCCAAGGAATGAAACTCTGCTTTAAAAGCAGTATCTGTGACTGCTAAAGTGACATACAAAAATATGCTATAGCTTAGATAAAAGGCCTGAGAATATTTCCAAGGTTTCACAATATAGCTAACTGACTTCTTCAATTTTACAAAGCTTTCTAGAGTTTTCCTCTCCTTCTTCTAATTAAATGAGGTAAGTATGTAAAATGCCTACACACAATAATCTTTCAGATATTAGTTCTCTTTTTCTCTATTATGACTAGGGGCAGGGGAAAGGGCAGGGTGGCAAGTTAAAAAGAGAACTAGATCATCTCGGGTCTTAATTTTTGATAACCAGTTATGTCCACACTGAACTTTTAGTTCTATCTTTTGTTTCCTGCCTATCAGTTTTCCAGGGACTAAAGTTTACAACTATTTATGAAAACGAGCAATATAAACCACGTGTGTATGGGTGCCCATACGTGTACGTGTGTGTGTATGTATATTTTAATCATGGAATAAATATTCCATCAAAGAGACTTTTATGTTCCACAGAGGCAGTTCTCAAATGACTTTCATGGTATCATGTTAAAAACCAGAACACAGTCCATTTTTACAGTAGATTTACTCAATCACAGTTACTAATCAGATTAGCACCGCTTTTATGTCCAACAAATTTTAAAAGTTGGGGGGATCATTACAGAAGCTACACATTAAGAGCCTGTCACCTGCATTGTGGTTTACTTAACCTTTAAAAAAAAAAAACTTGTTCTTCAAAAAACTGCTTCAATTAATTCTTTTTATTTTTAAATTTTACTTAGAATAAGCAGAAAGTTAAAATTGGTGGATCTAGGTATCTGGGAGGAAAGAGGATACATTGGAGTTCTCTGTGTGGGGTTTGTATTTTTTTTTTAACTGTATTTAAAAATTAAAAAATTTTTAAAAGAATAGGACACAAATAAGTTTATTAATTTTTTATGATATGAGAGCTTTTATTTTTAAATAAGTCAGTCCTTTATTTATATCAACATACTAAAAACAGATAAGCTCCATTTCTACACTGACAAAATTTGAGACTAGTGCAGCAATGATACCTGAAGAGTCTCTTAAATTAGCTCTAAGAGAAAAAGATCTTCTACATATAGGCAATGGAAAGTCTGCAAAATCCACCAGCCCGAGCTAGTACAATTCTTAAAGGAAGTAATGTAAATCAATATAAAAGACTTTTATGGATAGATGGCAAGTTTCCATGTCTCAGACCTTCTCAAAATTTAAATACAAGAGCCATTTAAATTATTTTGTCTGACCTAAATTATGTTAAACCGATGTCTTCCATCAAAAGACAAAGATAAAAGACAAAATTTAAGTGACCTAATTATGTTATTGGATGAAAGATGCTTAAGAATGAAAAAAAAAAAATAGTCAACAAAACTGAAAGAAGTGGAGTGGGTGTAGCTCAGGGGTTGATGGTACACTTCACATGTACACAGTTCTGGATTCAATCTTTAGTATCTCCTAAAAAAAAATAAATAGCAAGAAGAAAATGTTTGATATGATTAATAATAAAAGACAGGGAATCAGACCTTTTACAAAGTTTCTGACACACCATAAAACCAGTTAGTTCAAATTTCATCTCCTGATTTCTATAGCCCACACTATGGGGGATATATGGAGAACCAGTTAAAACTTGTAAAGCCAGAGTTAAAATTCAATATCTGAGAATTTTGCTATACAGACACCTTGATCCAACACACATCAATACAATCTTCCCTTAGAAAACAAAAACCTAAAATAAGCTGTGAGTAATAGAACCTCACTTTTATCAACAAGCTTTTTATCCACTGAGGTCTTATGAATTAGTTTGTTCAACAACTTACCCTTGTTTTAAATCAACTATAAAATAAATTACAAATTTAAAGTACAGAAAGAAAAAAAAACACAAATTGGGCCATTCTGAAGGAAGAATAGTTCATTTTTTAAATCTCTATGCAGCAAACTCTATTTTCCAGTGGTCATTGTAGCAGGGGAAGAAAAGGAAGGAAGCTGGATAGTTAATAGAGCATGTCCATAGATCTCACAAATGAATGATCAATTTTCAAAGGATTCCTGAGTACCCAGGTGACTAATAGGTTTCCCTATGGCTTATCTATTAAAATTCTAGAAGATAGCAATGGCATTCACAGGCATGGCTGTACAATTTGTTTAGGAGGCAAAGAAGTGACTGAATCCTTAAGAAAAGAAGCTCTTCAGGGTGGTCCCATGAAAGAAACATAGAAAACAGTATTTCCAGGAGCTGAAGAGAAAATGTCCTTTTTACAGAACACGAAGATAATTTTGCCAAGATTCTCCGGATTCTGCAAAAGAACTGCATGAGTTTAAAAGATTCTGTTATATCCAAGAAAACCTTAAGGGAAGGAATAAAAAGAGAAAATAAACCTCTCAGGAAATGAGACTCAGAGAAGAATTCAGGCCAACAAATTTTCAAAGATATCTGAGCAGGGCATTCAAAGAAGAAAGGATGAGAAAAATCTACCAAATTCAACCAAGAACGTCAGTGGGAAAAAGAAAGCTTGTGGATATAATCATTATGATGGGAAAGGGAGGTGGAGTGGTGTCAAAATGAAATGTGCTACAGTTTGCAATTTATCATTTACCAGATAACTCAAACAGAGGGAAGAGAACCTCTAAAAACAAAATTTCAAATATCAGACCTCCATGTTTCAGAGTCCACACAAAGAAGAAATCATAGAAACATGATGAGTGTGGAACTTGATTAAGCTTTAAATAAAATACTCTTGGCACTGAAACTGTATACTGAACCTCTGAGGATTGAGAAAGCATAAAGATATTGCAGGGCCTCCATGATGTCATTATTAACATTTCTAATAATACTAGCTAGTACTTTTGAGTATGGGGACCTTATGAGTCCCCGTATCTGAGCTGCATCTTGAAGGAAGTACAGAGCCCACCAAAATCTAAAACCACACAGCACAATTCAAGAAGACTATAAAAGAGTTTCTCTAGGCAATCATATTCACTGGACATGTATCCTTAATGTTTCTAAGATATAAATGTCTGATACAAATATAAATGACTCATGCATGGAGTTTTCACAAGGGCAGGTGACAGGGAGGGAGGGAGGGAATAATATATAACTTCTGCTAGACTTAGTGCTTGACTTTTCTTAAGCAGTCAGTATGCAAACACTTAGCACAAGAATATGATATTCTTAACGGAAGATCATCTAACTGTCCTTGTTTACTCTCCTATGCAAACCTATTCCTTGAGCCTATCTGCGCTCCTAAAGCAGCAAAAAGCATTTTGTCCAGAGTGGTAATAAGAAAACTTGAGAATAAGATAATTAGCAATAGGAAGATCTAAATAAGAAGGGTCAGCCCTGGATATAGAAGAGAGCTATAAATCTAATGAAATGAAAAGAAATAGCAAGCATAGGTCTTAATGTCTACAGAAAAATTCTATATTGAAAACAATAATTTTGGGCTCATAGTTCTGCTAAAACAAAAAACAAAAAAAACCTCATAAGTATTATGTACTTACTATCAGCCAGGCACCATGTTAACATTTAAAAGAGGTAAAATGGAGGATAAATTTGATCAACTGCTCTGATATTACTTTTCTAAAGAACGCAATGGCTGAAAATGGTCTGTTTGGTCTTAATATATTTCCTTAGCCCCTATCTCAGAAAAATAGTATATAGCTCATTTTTTCCAGTAGTCTCTACACATATTATATTTAAGCCATATTAGACCAAAAATATTATGGTCTAATTTTTTTCATTAAAAATTCCTCAAAAAATTGCAAATTGCTTTGATAAAATATTTCAATGATTCACAATGACAAGGCAACAAATTCTTGCTACAAGTACTTAGATTTCAAGTTGTTTGAGCATGGACTTTTTTTTTTTTTTTTTTGAGACAAAGTAGTGAATAGACAAAGGTAATCTTCAGTGTTTCTAGTGACCTTCCTTCAGCATCACCCCAACTCCTTTTTATCTACCCATGCCCATTTGGTCAAGACCCAGGCACTGTTGATTACCTTTATTCCCCACCCCTCCCCACCCCTCCATCAAAAATTTATCTCAGGAGGCAATCTGATAAAATCACCTCTTTGAGATATAAAAATAAGCAAAAATATTAAATATACTACCTTCTCCTGAGTACAAGAGTCTTTTTCCAAAAGCAATTTTCTCTGAATTCTAGTTTCCTGAATACTTTTTTTAGCAACCATGAGAATCTGGGGTCTTATATATATAAACTGTAAGTCATTTCTATTAGACAAAAAGGAGAAAAAGAAGGAACTAGTGGTGGGGAATAGAAAAGATAAAGTGGATGGCAGAGCAGCAATAGAAGTTTTTGCATTGACCTCTCTCCAGGGATAAAGGCAGCTGATGAAAAGTAACCTTTGGTCTTGTAATTGCACTTCTACTTCTGTAAAAAGAGAGAAAGCCAAGTTATACATAAGACCTGGTGGCATGTTTTTACACAAATTACAGTGGTCAGAGCCTTGATTGAGGAGATAGTTTAGGAAATAATATATTCAGTTTTGACAAGTAGGTAAAATGAAGGTTATCCTAAATCTGATCAGTAACAAGTATCTAGGTTATATTGGATTCTGGGACCACAGCGAACCAGGAGACTGGAGTCACAACTATGGATCAGAAAGTGAGAAAGGCATTCAGACAGTGCACCAGACACACACACACAAATAGTCCCTTACTATATGTCATCTCCCATAATTCAAACTGAACCATTTTTTACATCTCCTTGAAACTCTAGCAAACAGACCTTGAAAATGTTCTAATAAGCAAGTAGTGATAGATGGAAATTAACATGAAGTGTCCATTATTAGTAATATCACATGGATGAAATTCTACTGACCTCTTTTTTTTTATGTACTCTGTTATATTGTTTTATTTGCTTGACTTTAAGATTATTTATAAGAACCTTCATAGGTTTCTAAACACTTCAATCTCTCTAACTCTATTTTTTGATAATGTCATATTCTTTTACTATGAATTTTCCTACCAAAGAGTTTTCCCAGAACTTGGCCGCCCCAGTGGTGAGAAAGTCTTCTCTGCATTTTCAGGGTATATGAAGTCTTAAGCCTGGGTTAGGGAGTAGGGAATGGAAGGAAACAAGTCATGTTTGCTGCTAAAACTAGTCTTGTTGCTCAGACTCCAGCTTACCCTGAGAATTCAAAGTGCTTGGCTCATCGTTCTGGACTCATTGTTCTTTAACTGAGTTAAAGTGACTCACTAACATATTGCTGTCAGTATTTGAACCTATTCACATTTACCTTTCTTAAAATCATATAACGGAAGAGGCTGTGGCTCAATCAGGTAGGCTCCTGGCTACCATATGGGAGGCCCTGGGTTCACATCCCGAGGCCTTCCTGTGAAGGCAGGCTTGCCTGCACACTGCGGAGCACCGCCCAGCCCACAAGCTCTGGGAGAGCCGACTCAGCAAGGTGACCCAACAAAAAAGGGAGGCAAGCCAAAAAACACAGAAGAGCATGTGGCAAATGGACAGAGAGAGCAGACAACAAGCAAGCAGCAAGGGGGAGGGGAAATAAAATAAATAATGATAAATACAGGGAAACGGACTTTGGCCCAGTGGTTAGGGCGTCCGTCTACCATATGGGAGGTCCGCGGTTCAAACCCCGGGCCTCCTTGACCCGTGTGGAGCTGGCCATGTGCAGCGCTGATGTGCGCAAGGAGTGCCGTGCCACGCAAAGGGTGTCCCCCGCGTGGGGGAGTCCCACGCGCAAGGAGTGCCTCCGTGAGGAGAGCCGCCCAGCGTGAAAAGAAAGAGCAGCCTGCCCAGGAATGGCGCCGCCCACACTTCCCGTGCTGCTGACGACAACAGAAGCGGACAAAGAAACAAGACGCAGCAAATAGACACTAAGAACAGACAACCAGGGGAGGGAGGGAAATTAAATAAATAAATAAATCTTTAAAAAATAAATAAATAAATAAATATATAAATAATAATAAATACAGACACAGAAGAATGCACTGCAAATGGACACAGCAGACAGCATGCAAAGGCCACAAAGGGGAGGATAAAAAAAATCATAAAATACTCAATCAGTAAATTATATATCTAGGTTTAGAGGCAAATATAAGCAGAGTCATAGTTTTGGGGAGATTAGCAGACTCAGACTGAAAGAAAAGAAACTTTTTTCTTTGGCTTGTACTCCTTGTTCTTCCCAAACTATCTGAAACTATTTTGATAAGACCTTCTTCCATGAAAATTATGATAAATGGGCAAAATCTATATTAAACAACTAAAACTGTCCTGATGAAATTAAGGGACACTAACAGGAAAATAAGGTAGCTTTTAATCAAAATATTGTTACTAGGATAGGTAATTTAAGATATTGGGCAATACAATGAATTAAACTGATTTTAAATCAAGTTGACATGTATCTCAAAGGTGCTGCTATTTTCCTTCACAATGAAGCAACAGGTTAAACCAACTAAATTAAAACATCTATAGCCTCTTTAATAAATGTATCTTAGCACTGTTCTTCCAAGTATAAACTTCTAAAAAGAAGTTTGAACTTTCATAGGAGCTTCATTGGATGAGAGGACAAGAAAATGGGCTCTCTATGAACCAGTCTTATTCTCACTGAAGGCATGAAGATCATGTAAAAGACTTTATAGTTCCTTCACCACTTTCCTCCATAGCTCATCCTGGAGCCTGACACCTGTTCCATCATGAATAAGTGTGGCCCTAAAGGAATGATTTTTGGTTGGACAATGTCAGTATTTTCTTTAAAGAAAGTTGGGCAAAGTCTTGGCAAAGAGAATAGTATTTGACATTTGCAAAGAGTTATCACAGGATGCAAATACCTTCACATATATTATTTTATTTGAGTCTTAAAACAGCCCTATGAGGTAGGTAGAGCAGTTGTTGTATCTATTTTTACATGAAGAAATCAAGGCTCAGAAATGTTAAGTGACTTGCCCAAAATCCCAAATTGTTAAGTGACAGTCATACTTTGAACCCTTCTTCACTGGATTCCAGGAACAACACTCTTTTCATCACCACTCAGAAAAGACTATCAAAATTCCAGGGGACAGCTTTCTGGAAACACAGTCCAGTTTCTCAAAGAAAAAATGGAAACTCTTTATGTGCTAGCATACTGAAAACTTCAAAGAGCTATGATTCTCTTTTTCACAACAGAGAAACAGGAGTGTCATCTCAATTTTCAATCTCAGTGTGCAAAATTCTGAGACATCTGCAGGCATCTTATCAATAAGTCAGATGCAAAGGGTAAGCTGGAGGGTGTAACAGACAAACCAGGAAATCTGTTTCTAAGCAGTGCTAAACAAACAGCTCAAGGGGGTGAGAGAACAGATCCAGGCTGCTGTTCGTCATGCAGCCAGGTCTCTTTCTTCACAGCTTCCTGGTGTGTCTTTGCCTGTAAGTAGTGTTATGAAATGGTGTGATTTTAATCAGCTTTGACTGTACCTTGCTCTAAGGGTTTACTCAGAACAGTCCTTAGAGGCACATTACCATTCGGCCCCATTCCAGGGAAGAAGTCTGTTCTTCATCAGCTTTAGAAAGACAGGAGTGCTTTTGTCTCGCTGTTCCAGAACTAAAAAAAAGGACCTAAGACCCAGATGGACAGCCACGGACTCCGCCTTGCCAAATAGCAATCACACTGTAAATAGGCTAGTGTGTAAACTAATTCCCTAATAGCGACTTAGCAAAGGTAGGTCAAAATGGCACAGTCTCTAAGACCCCTCAACCCCCAGTTACATTTCCCTGTAGCAATTTAGTGCAAACAAAAGTACCAGACCATCAAATGTATTCTCCACAACCCAGCGCAAATGTTTTCTAATAATACCAATATGTATAACCACCTGCCACCTGATCCCCACCCTCACCCCCAAGTTCCTTAATTTCTCCAGAATACCTGAGGACAGTCAGATATATTCACTCAATCATTTAAGAAATAATGCTAGGCATTACTTATACAGCAGTGAACAGTCATAGCTTAGGTGTTAGTTCTATTACAATAAAATAAAAGTCATAATTTCTACCTTCATGAAGATTATAGTCCAGGCTAGAGATAGTCAAGAAAAAGGTAAATAAACAAATAACATTGATAATATAATTAACACTATTGAATTGTATACTTGAAAGTGGTTTAAAGGGGAATTTTTAGTTTGTAAATTCATTGCCAGAATGAAAAAAGCTTTTAAAAACATATAGCTTTACAGCACAAAGAGTGAATTGTAATGTAAACTATGGACTATTGTTAATAACATAATTGAAATAATGTTGTTTCATCAATTGTAACAAAGGTACCACACTAATGCAAAATGTTAATAGGGAAACTGGTGGGGGGGGGGAGAGTTATATGGGAACTCTGTTTACTGCAGGACTTTTCTCTAAACTGCTTTACTTAAAAAAAGGTAATTACAAGGTTAAAAAAGTGGTATCAAAGAAAAAAATAAGGCACTGTAATAAAAGAGAACAGTGCCTAGATGGGGGGTGATTATTTAGACAGAGTCACCAGGCAATGATGCTTTGAGGACTTAAACTGAGACTGGAAGGATGAAAAAGTGCTAGTTATGGGAAAATTCACAGGAAACAAACATTCCAAGCACTGGACCTGAGCAAAAGTGCTAGGGCATAAAAACACATGGTATTTAATGATGCGAGAGGAAACCAGAGTGGATAGAGTATAAGCAAATGGAACACTGAGATTAGACAGGCAATCATCAGAGGGTAGACCATGTAAGACCTTGTAGTTCATGCTACAAAGTTTGAATTTTATTTATAAATACAATGGGAAACCAGTGAAGAGTTTTATGTTAAAAACTAACATAAACCTATTTACATTTTTTTTTTACTTATTCACTCTCACTGGTGTGTGGATATGGATTGGATTGGAAGGAAACAAGACAGGAAGAAAAAAATACCACTCTAATGCCATGGTTATAGTTTTCGTACGAAATGACGGTGGCTTGACTAAGGTCATGGCAGTGGAGATGAAAATAGGTAGACCACATATGGGAGGTCCGCGGTTCAAACCCCGGGCCTCCTTGACCCGTGTGGAGCTGGCCATGCGCAGTGCTGATGCGCGCAAGGAGTGCCGTGCCACGCAAGGGTGTCCCCCGCGTAGGGGAGCCCCACGCGCAAGGAGTGCGCCCTGTAAGGAGAGCCGCCCAGCGTGAAAAGAAAGTGCAGCCTGCCCAGGAATGGCGCCGCCCACCCTTCCCGTGCCGCTGACGACAACAGAAGCGGACAAAGAAACAGAAGCAGACAAAGAAACAAGACGCAGCAAATAAACACCAAGAACAGACAACCAGGGGAGGGGGGGGGAAATTAAATAAATAATAAATCTAAAAAAAGAAAAAAAGAAAATAGGTAGACCAGTTCAAAATATATTTTGGAGATAGATTTTGCAATTCTTTCTAATAGATTAGTTGTGGGGGAGATGGCAGAAGGGGGAGGAAGGATCAGAGATGACTCTCAAGTTTCCAACTTAAGTGATAATTGCATTTAATTAGAAGGGGAAGCCTGAAAGAAGAACTGGCTTCATCAGGGGTGGAGAGCTGGGAATGGCGATTTAAAATTCAGTTTGACCACCATATCTACAGTCAAGTGATTTTTGACAAGGCTGTCAAGCCCTCCCAACTGGGCCAGAACAATGTATTCAACAAATGGTGCTGGGAGAACTGGATATCCATATCCCAAATAAAGAAAGAAGGCATCTATCTCACACCTTATACAAAATTAACTCGAAATGAATCAAGGACCTAAATATAAAAGCCAGAACCATAAAACTACTAAAAGAAAATGTAGGAAAACATCTTCAAGATTTTGTGGTAGGCAGTAGTTTCTTAAACCTTATACCCAAAGCACAAGCAACAAAAGAAAAAATAGATAAATGGGACCTCCTCAAAGTTAAACCCTTTTGCTCCTCAAAGGATTTTGTCAAAAGGATGAAAAGGCACCCAACTCAATGGGAAAAAATATTTGGCAATCGCATATCCAATAATGGTTTAATATCCATGATATATAAAGAGATCATACAACTCAACAATAAAAAGACAAACTATCTATTTAAAAAATGGGCAAAAAAATTGAAAAGACAACTGTCCAAAGAAGAAATACAAATGGTGGTAAAACACATGAAAATATGTTCAATAGCATGAATGATTATGGAAATGCAAATCAAAACTACTGTGAAATATCATTTCATACCTATTAGAATGGTCACTATTTAAAAAGTCAGAAAACTATAAATATTGGCAAGGATATGGAAAGATAGGAATACTTATTCACTCTTGTGGGAATGTAGAATGGTCCAGCCACTGTGGAGGACTGTTTGACAGTTCCTAAAGCAGTTGAATATAGACTTGCCATGGGACCCAGCAACACCATTACTAGGCATATACTCAGAAGAACTGAGAGCAGCGACACAAACAGACATCTGCACACTGATGTTCATAGCGGTATTATTCACAATTGCCAAAAGTTGGAAACCCAAGTGTCCATCAACTGATGAATGATAAACAAATTGTGGTGTATACACATGATGGAATATTATGCAGTGGTAAGAACAAATGAAGCCATGAAGCATATGACAACATGGATGAACCTGGAGTACATTTTATTGTACAAAGGACAAATATTTATGATTGAGCAATTATGAACTAAATATATTGTGTGAACTCATGGAGTTAAACAGAAAATAAAATGAGGGTAGAAAATGGAAAGCTGATGGTTAATCTGTGCAGAATTGGTTAAAAGATTGTAAATCTTGGGAAACGAATAGAAATGGTGAAAACACATCAAAGTGTTTGTAACTAGAAGAGCTATTATATGTGTATGACTGGTTGAAAGGGTAAGTCTAAGGTAATGTATAAAACCTGCAAGAAATTATAACAGGCAGACAACTACATAAGTTAGAGGAGAATCAATGTAAAGATACAAATTTGAAAATCATCAGCATAGAGACTGAATACAAAGTCATGGGAATGAATAATATTACCTAAGGAAAAAGTATTCAGTGAAGAGAAAAAGTTCTAAGACCAAGACCTGAGTAACCCTAACATTTAGAAGTCAGGTGGAAGAGAAGCTGGTAAGAGAGAGATAAAGAAAAAGAGAGAGAAAAAGATAATGAGCAGAAAGCCAGAGGTCAAGGTTGAATCACTTGGTCCCTTGATAATAGCTGAGTTGTACCTTATCAATTTTATTTTCTCCGGTATCTGTCAAAATTAGATTCAACTACTTCTAACATAAAACACCAAAATAACAGTAGCTTGAACAAGATAAAAGTTTATTTCTTGCTCTTAGTAGATGTTCATAAATGAAGTCCAGAAGTAGCCAGTTCATAGCTGCTATAGGGTTCCAGTGTCTCTGCCATCCTCAACACATTGCTTTCATTTTCAAGGTTACCTCATAGACTCCAGCTATCTCATATTTTTCAAGACAGCTACAGGAGGGAAAGAGAGAGGGACAGTAAGAGCACACTCCCTCCTTTTTAAGTACTCTTCCCACAAGTCCCATACAGCACTTCCAATTATATTTAAACGGTCAAAAGTTAGTCATTATAGTCATACCTAACTGCAAGGGAAGTTGTTTTATTTGGTTTGGTTTGGTTTTTAATCTGGGAAGCAATATGCTCAATTAAAAAATGATGTTCTAACACCAAGGAGGAAAAGAAGAATTGACACTGGGGGAGACAACTACCCCTCATCCTCAAACCATACTGGAATATGCCTCCCCTAACCCCTAAAACTCTTAAAAGACAGTATAGGATAATGACTGAAATGTGGTTCTGGAGCCAAACTGCACAATTCATATTCAAAATTTTAAGTTTACTGTTGGCATGTCTTTAGGCAAACTGATTAACTGCTTTGTGCTTCAGTTTCTTCTTTTGAAAATAACAATAGGACTTATCTCATAGGGTTGAAGTAAATGTTACTTAATAGTTGTTACCATAGACTTAGTTTCTACATTTTCCTTCATCCAATATTTTTAAAGGAGTGTTTGTGCTTACTGATTGTCCAGTCCCTCAAACTGAAATACAAAATACTCCAAATCACATTATCTGACTAGCTTCTACACTAGCATATTTTACTAGGTAATTCCACATACTAGATTCGGCAACTATACTAAAACTCTTACATGAAATCGTTTTTAAAAGAGCATGTTTGGGAAGCAGATTTGGATCAACTGATAGAGCATCCACCTACCACATGGGAGGTCCAGGGTTCAAACCCAGGGCCTCCTGACCCATGTGGTAAGCTGGCCCACACGTAGTGCTGATGCGCGCAAGGAGTGCCGTGCCATGCAGGGGTGTCCCCCACATAGGAGACCCCCATGTGCAAGTTGTGCACCCTACAAAGAGAGCCACTCCACACGAAAAAGACGCACAGCCTGCCCAGGAGTGGCGCCGCACTCACAGAGAGCTGACGCAGCAAGATGATGCAACAAAAAAAGACACAGATTCCTGGTGCCAATGACAAGAATGCAAGCAGACACAGAAGAACACACAGTGAATGGACACAGAGAACAGACAATGGGGGTGGGGGGAGGAAGGGGACAGAAATAAATTTTTAAAAATAATAAATCTTAAAAAAAAAAGAGCATGTTTCATAATTCTTAGGGCCTGTTTGCGATCCACAGAAAAGGCAACTACCACATGCCTATATTATACCCTATATTTCTAAGAGGTTTTCCATTTTTATCTAATAACAATAACGGTATGCCAGATATATGGTAAGATCTTTCCATGTACTATATCATTTAATTTCATTTAATGTTCAACCTATTTTGCATACGAGGAAACTGAGGCATAAAGAGGTAATAAAGGGAAGCGGCTGTGGCTCAATCAGGTGGGCTCCTGCCTACCATGTGCAGGGCCCTCAGTTCACATCCTGGGACCTCCTTGTGAAGGGAGGCTTGTCTGCATGCTGTGGAGTGCCGTCCAGCCCGCAGACACCACAGAAAGGTGACGCAACAAAAGAAGGGAGACAAGCAAGAACACAGAAGAGCCAGCAGCAAGTGGACACAGAGAATGGATGGCAGGCAAGCCACAAGAGGGGAGGCGAAAAATAAACAAATGCAGACACAGAAGAGCATACAGCAAAATTGGACACAGAGAGCAGACAGCATGCAAAAAGTCACAAAGGAGAGGATAAAAAAAAAAAGAGGTAATAAAACGTGCCTATTTATCAATGAATAAATGGATAAACAAAATGTTGTATATACATTTATTCAACCAAAAAAGGAATCAGTTCTGATATATGCTACAATATGGATGAACCTTGAAGACATCATGTTGAGTGAAATAAGTCAGACACAAAAGGACAAATATTGTATGATCTCACATCTATGAAATAATTAAAACAAGCAAATTCATAGAGTCAGAAACAAGGTTACCAGGAAAAGGAAGGTGTTTTTGTTAAAGGTGATGGAAAACTATTGCTAATGTATGTTACTGATGGTAACACAACATTGTGGATGTAATTAACACCACTGAATTGTATCCTTGAATGTGATTAAAATGGGAAACTTTATTTCATATATATATTACCACAATTTAAAAAATTATTTAAAACCCATAGAATCATTAACAAAAAAGCTTGACTATGGCCAAATAATTAGTAACCTATGGATCTGAGAACTTCAGTAGAGCAAAGTTTATTGTCTTCTATAGTTTTACATCCAAAATGATTAATACAAAACCAGAATATATAGAATTATCCCACAATTTTCATAGGAAAAAAATGGAAATCCACACTGGAATAATGGAAAATGTCTGAATGGATATATCTTAAAGTGGTAGGTATAATTATCTCAGGTGATAAATTATGTAATTTTCTTTTCCTTTATGAAAGTTATCTACATTTTCCACAAAAAATATATTATCATTTTTATAATCAGAAAAAAAGAGTTGTTTAAAAAAAAGCCACAATACTATTGCTAATAAAAATAATCAACAGGATATAATTAACAGTATATAAACATACTTTACATGTCTTAATTCTTTTAATCATATACAGCCTGATGAGGCTTGGTATTCTTACTTATCACTGTTTACAGGTGAGGAAACCAAAGCACAGAAAAGTTAAGTAACTTGCCTTGAGTTACATATCTAGAAAATGGTAACACAGATGTTTAAAACCTGTCTGTCTAGCTTCAGAGATTTGTACTCTTAAATATTATGCTACATACACTACATATCACATAGTTTATTGGTGTATTGCTATATACAAAGCATTCATTATGAAAGTTAAGGATTTTTTAATGTGAATTTGAACTTGAAAATGAGAAATACTCTAATGTAATTTGTCTAACAACATGGAGTTTCTCTTCTGTAATTAGAATAGTATAAAAGCCAGACATAGGGTATAATTCCCACATACACTCCTTGACCAAGTAGCAAAAATTGGCAGAGCCGTCTTCCTCAAAACTCCAGAAAACAGCTAAAGTATTGAAGTAACTGAGCAACTGCTGAATCAAGAAAATGCAATTTAATAAAAGAACAGTAGGAGAGCCATCAGCACTTTGCTGAGCCCTCTACTAATCCCTCTCTGTGCATTGTGGAGTGGCCTGAACTCCCATTGGGGGTCCCTGGCCCTGTTCCAGAAGGAGAAGAGTAACCCCCATGTGTATCCTACAGCATCTGTATGTTGGTGTCGATCTATTGGAGGACAACGTGAAAAAAATAAACCAGGGCACTCACCTCTGGCTCACTGTCCCAAAACTTGACCTTCAGGCCAAAGAGACTTGCTGACAGCCAAAGCAGTGTAAGCAACAATAAAAGCAATGCAGCCTGGGGCAAAGGATCATCCACCTGCTTTACATCGTACAATACAACACCCAATTTATACAGTGGAAGTCCAGATTTTAGACATACTTGGACAAATCCTTTTTTAAAAATTATACTTGTTACATTCAAAGAGATCAAGGAAAACACAGAAAATAAATAAAGGATATCAGGAAAAGAATTAATGAACAATATAAGAATCACATTTTAAAAAAGAACCAGAAAGCAGTATTAGAGATGACTCAAAATAAGCAAAATTTAAATTTCCTAGAGAGTTTCTACAGCAGATTAGAACTGGCAGAAGAAAGAATTGGTGAACCCAAAGACAAGACAACTGAAATGGTTCAGGCTGAAGAACAGAAAGAAAAGAGAATGAAGGAAAGTGAATGGAGTCTAAGACAATTATGGGACACCAATAAATGTAACAAAATATGCATTATGGGAGTTCCAGAAAGAGAAAAAGAGAAAGGGCAAAAGGAATATTCAAAGAATTAATTTCAGAAAAAATTCTCAAATTCAATGGAAAACATGAATATATATATATATACACACACACACAAGAAACCTCAAAAAGTATAAAACTGAAGAAAACCATGCCCGGACATAGAGCAGTCAAACTTTCAACTGACAAGGACATGTAGAAAGTTCTTAAAGCTGCAAGAGAAAAGCAATCTGTTTTGTACAAGGGAGCCCTAATAAGGTTAAGAACCAATTTCTCCTCAGAAACCTCAGAGGCAAGATGGTAGTGGTTAGGTCTGTGCAATACAAACAGTGAATCTTGATGTTAACCATGGACTCTAGTTAATAGTACAATTATTAAAATGTGCTTTCATAAGTGGTAATAAATGGACCACACTAATGCAAGATGTTAATGATGGGGTAGACTATGAGAACCCTGTATTTAAAGCATTTTTCTGCAAATCCATAAGTTCTCCAATAAAACTTTTTAAAACAATAAGTCAGTGGTACAAAATATTTAAAGTGCTGAAAGATAACAATTGCCAACCAAGAATTTTATATCCAGCAGGATTTTCTTTCAAAAATGAGGGAGAGATTTAAACAGTCTCAGACATAAAAGCTGAGGGAGTTGCCACCTCTAGACTCTAAGCAATGCTAAAGGAAGTTCTTCAGAGTGAAAGCAAAGGACACTAGACAGTGGATCAAAGCAGCATAAAGAAATAGACTCCAGTAAAGGTACCCAGATGGGTAATTATGAATACCAGTACTATAGATTGTATATTTTATGCAACTCCACTTTTTACTTCCTGCATGTTCTAAAATGCAAATGCATTAAAAAGTTGTAAATTTATGGTCTGGGATCTACAACATATAAAGATACAATCTGTGACAAGTACAACAAAAAGATGGGGAGGATGGAGGAGTATAGAAACACAGTTTTTGTATGCTATTGAAGTTAAGTTGGTATAAAACCAAACATGATTGTTATAGATTTAGGATGTTAAATTTAAGCCACATGGTAACAACAAAGAAAATATCTGAAAAATATATACAGAAGGAAATGAGAAGGGGCTCAAGATGACACATTACATAACATTAAATAAATATCAAAGTAGTCATTAATGGAAAAATTGAAGAAAAATTGTATAAGACTTATGAAGACTGCATTTTTAAAAAGTCATTAGAAAGTCCTACATTACCTTCAATTACTTTAAAAGTAAATGGACTGCAGTGGTATCATCAACATGATGACATAAAACATCCCCTGAGAAAGTCTCCCCAGAGATTTAGTAAATAAAAGGACAAATCCCACTTACTTAAGACACTGGAGCATGGTAGCGACTGGTGAAGGACTCCAAAAATTCTGACTCAAAGAAACAGAAAAATCTCAGGTAAGAGAATTGTGTTTCTCCACAGCTTGGGAGTCACTTAGACACAGCAGGGCCCAGATCACTCCCATGGCAGACAGAAACTGTAGAGCAACTCAAAGCAGCTTGTGTGACAGACACTGTAGAGCAACTCCATGAATAGGAAGGCATAGGAAGCTAAATTTGCAGGGATGCAAGGGAGAACACAAGCCACTGGGGACTGCTCCATACAAAAGAGCCCCCAGAGGGGTAAAAAATAATAATAATAATAAAGTAAGACCGTGATAGAAAGGCCAGTAAGAGCTCTTCCGCCCTCACTCACTCAAGTTTCAGCTAGGTGGACCACCCAAAGGCAAAATGGACTTTTCTGAAATGACCCACCTTTCTGGATTGACCCCATCTGTCTCCCTGGGGCAGGATGACCTAATGGCTAAAAAACAGAGGCAAAAAAATCCTAACAGAAAAAAATAAGGGGGTTGGTGGTTTAAACTGAATGGCTTTAAGACAGGATAGATCCCAGAACTGAAAAGTATAAGGAAAACAGGGATGTGATTGAAGAAGAGAATTTAAACAAATATGGAGGTGGGAGGAAAATTTGCACAAAAACAAACAGAAGAGATCAAGATTCCTGGAGAATGAACAGAAAATAGGAAGCTCTCTCCTGGAGGTGAGACAATTGCATAAAAATTGCAATCTTAAAAAGTGCACCACAAATCCAGGGCAAGAATCAGATGAAGAAGAGTTAAGAAAATATGAACAGTTAAACATGTGCAATTCTAGAATAAGTTTGGGCAAGCATAAAAGAAGAGCCTTAACACAATACAAACTCTAGACAAGAGAGAGAAACAGACTGTGGCAGTTTGAGATTGTTTATGAATTCCAAAAAGTGGATTATGTTTGTAAACTAGTCTGCGTCTGTGGGTGTGAGGAGAGAACTTTGTCATGACACAGAAAAGGAGAGAACTTTGATCCTGCAGCCCCAGGAAGAGAGACAAGCCCTATGCCAGCCTGTCGCTGAGAAAGAGGAAGGCTGAACCCTCACAGAGATTGGCAAATATCTTGCTCAACACATGGCAACTGACTTTGGTGAGAAACCAACCTTGAGTTGGACTCTTTTGGGACCTTGTAACTGCAAGCTTTTAGCCCAAATAAATACCCTTTATAAAAGTCAACAGATTTCTGGTACCTTCCATCAGCACCGTTGGCTGACCAAAAAGAATTTGGTATGAGGATAGTGGGGTACAGTCTGATGCAATTACAAAAATGCTGGAATAGTTTTAAAAATGGGTAAGGGGTATTTTTGGATGAATTGTGAGATGCTTGATAGAAAAGGCCTAGATTGCTTTAAAGAGACTGTTGATAGGAATATGGAGCCTAAAGTTATTTCTGATAAGGCCTTAAAAGGAAATGATGAAACTTTTATTACTAACTGGAGGAAAGGTGATCTGTGTTTTAACGTTGCATAGAACTTAGCAAAATTGGCTCCTGATGTTATATGGAAGGCAGATTTTGAAAATGGTGAGCCTGGACATTTAACTGAAGAGCTTTCCAAAACAAATTCAGAGAACGTAACTTGGCTTCTTCTTGCATCTTATAGCAAAATGCTAGACAAAAGAGATAAGCTGAGACCTGAATTGTTGGGCACAAAAAGAACAGAAATTGATTCCTGAAATTCCAAGCCTCTGGAAACCAAGTCCCCAGACAATAGTGCCCCATTTGAGGAATTAACTAAACTTGGAACTTGTAAGTTAGGATTGAAAATGTGGATATCCTGGAAAGACTTGTGGAAAGTCTTACTGGCTTGGACCCCTGCTTCCTGCATGCTAAACCAACAAGCTTTTTGAGAAAGCTCTATGAACAAAACCACTGTCAGCCTGGAGTAAAAGAGACATGGAGGGGAGAGATGGAAGGTGAGATCTGGATTTAAGACATCTCCTTGGGCCAAGAGAGGAACCCCACACATGTGTCTGGAAAGGGTGAGTTTGCTCCAGCATTTGAAGAGAGTGAATGTTCCAGCCTGATGTTCAGGAAAAGTTTTACCACCCCAAGCTACAGAGAGGGTGGAGCACATTCCCCAGGGTTGCAGAGAGTAAGGTCAACACCTTTGCTCTGAGAGGGATGCACCTGTTCCCATGGATTAGGGAAACCCAGGTCACCACCTCACTCTTCTGAGGAGATTTGGCCTGCATGCCAGAGATTAGGGAGAATACTGCTGTCACCTCACTATACTAAGGGGATTGAGATTGTACCCCAGAGATTTGGTAAAGTGTGGCCATCACCCCAACACTCTGGGAGGGTGGGGTTTAGAGCTCGGTTGCCACCTAGATGCTTGCCGAGGGTGGAATCAAGGAAATGGCCATTGGGCAAGCCTGTGGAAAGGGTGGGCCCACATGAGGGCCCAAGGAGGGCCCATCATCTCAAGAATGACTCTCAGACTTTGAAATCTAATGGAGTATGCCCTGCAGAGGTTAAGAACTGTTAGGAACCCGTGACTCATGTTTCCCTCCCAAATTCTCCTCATGGTAATACAAATGCTTATCTTATGTCTGTCCCTTTGTATATTGGAAGCAGATAAATTGTTTTGTGGGTTTCACAGGTCTACAGCCACAGGGGACTTTGCCCCAAGAAAACTGTATTTCTATAAATATTAATAACTGTGATGTAATCTTGTACTTAGCCTTGCTAACTGAAAGGACTTAAGATTTTTTGAATAATGTAATGTCTTTTTGGAATTCAGAGTGGAATATGGCAGTTTGAGATTATTTATGAATTCCAAAAAAAGTATTATGTTTTTAAACTGGTCTGTTTCTCTCAGTATGATCCCATTTGATTGTATTGGATTCAGCTGAGATGTCTTTGATTTAAATATGTTAAGATTAGGGCTTTTTTCCCACCATGTCAGTAGGGTGTAACTTAGGTTAAGTCCCCACCCCATTGGTGGACTGATATAAATGGGCACTCACTCAAGAAGACACAGAAGAAGATACACAGGAAGAGACAGCTACATAGATGCCAGAGGAAATAACTTTGTCATGATATGGAAGAAGAGAGAACTTTGATCCTGCAGCCCCAGAAGAGAGACAAGCCCTATGCCAACCAGTAGCTGAGAGAGAGGAAAGCTGAGCTCTCACAGAGATCAGCAACTATCTTGCTTCAATACATGGCAACCGACTTTGGTGAGAAACCAACCTTGAATTGGACTCTTTAGGGCCTTGTAACTGTAAGCTTTTAGCCCAAATAAATACCCTTTATAAAAGTCAACAGATTTCTGGTGCTTTGCATCAGCACCCCTTTGGCTGACTAATACATGGACCTTCAGAATTAACTCATCAAGTTAATTGGATGGCTAGACATCAACAAAAATTTATAAGCCATTCTAAGAAACAGGAAGATATTTTTCAGTAAAAGGGAACAAATTAAGGGAAACCGACTTTGGCCCAGTGGTTAGGGCGTCGGTCTACCACATGGGAGGTCCGCGGTTCAAGCTCCGGGCCTCCTTGGCCCGTGTGGAGCTGGCCCATGTGCAGTGCTGATGCGCGCAAGGAGTGCCGTGCCACACAGGGGTGTCCCCCGCGTAGGGGAGCCCCACGTGCAAGGAGTGCACCCATAGGGAGAGCCGCCCAGCGCGAAGGAGGGAGAAGCCTGCCGAGGAATGGCGCCGCCCACACTTCCCGTGCCGCTGACGACAACAGAAGCAGACAAAGAAACAAGATGCAGCAAAAAGACACAGAAAACAGACAACCAGGGGAGGGGAGGGGAATTAAATAAATAAAAATAAATCTTTAAAAAAAAAAAAAAAAGGGAACAAATTAAAACTTCAGAGGAGGCTCAGAAGTTGGAAAAACTAATCAAAGAAGTTCAAACAAATCTCCTAAATTAATTCAAGGAGAATAAGGATAATATGCATGAAGAGATAAAAGATACTAAGAAAACAATGGGTAAGAATAAAGAACTTGAAGGTATAGAAAGAAACATAACAGAGATTATGGGGATGAAAGGCACAATGGTAGAGAGATTAAAAATACAACAAATTTAAACAAGCAGAAGAAAGGTTCCACACACTTGAAGACAGGACAATCAAAATCATACAGTCAGAAGAACAGAAAGAGAAAAGATTAGAAAAAATTGAGTAGTGTCTCAAGGATTGAGTGGTAGCACAAAGCACACAAACAAGCATGTCATGGGTATCCAAGAAGGAGAAGAGAAGGGAAAGGGGGCAGAAAGAATATTTGGGGAAATAATGGCTGGAAAATTCCCAATTCTTTTATTTATAACTATTAATATATAACTCATATTTATGATATAAATACACAAGTCCAAGAATCACAACATACTCCAAACAGAATAAATCCTAACAGATCAATCCAAGAAACTTACTAATCAGAATGTCAAGTGTTAAAGATAGAGAATTCTGAAAGTGTAGATCAAAGGCCTAACTATAAGAGCCAGACTATAAAATTCCTAGAAGCGAATGGACGGAAGCATCTTCAGGATCTTGTATTAGACAATGGTTTCTTAGACCTTATACTCAGCCTAAGCAATAAAAAATAGATAAATGGGACCTTCTCGAATTAAAAACTTTTGTGCATCAAAAGACTTTGTCAGAGAAGCAGACTTGGCTCAATGGACAGAGCATACGCCTACCACATGGGAGGTCCACAATTCAAACCCAGGGCCTCCTTGACCCATGTGGAGCTGGCCCACACCCAGTGCTAATGCGCACAAAGAGTGCCGTGCCACACAGGGGTATCTCCTGCATAGGGGAGCCCCACACACAAGGAGTCCACCCTATAAGGAGAACTGTCCAGGGAGAAAGAAAGTTCTGCATGCTCAGGAGTGGCAGCCGCACACACGGAGCTGACACAGCAAGATGACGTGAAAAAAAGAGACACAGATTCCCAGTGTCGCTGACAAGAATAGAAGTGGACACAGAAGAACACATAGTGAATGGACATAGAGAACAGATACCTGGGGTGGGGGGAGAAGGGGAGAGAAATAAATAAAAATAAATCTTTAAAAAAAAAAAACTTTGTCATTGGGAAATGGATGTGGCTCAAGCAGTTGGGCTCCCGTTTACCATATAGGAGGTCCAGGGTTAGACGCCCAGGTCCTCCTGGTGAAGGTAAACTGGCCTGTGTGCCAAGCTGACCCACACGGAGTGCCCATGTGGGAGTGCCACCCCATGTAGTAATGCTGCCCTGTGCAGGAGTACTGTCTGATGTGGCGAGCTGGTGCAGCAAGATGACACAACAAGAGACACACAGGAGAGAAAATAAGAAGACATAGAACAGGGACCTGAGGTGGCGCAAGAGAATGAGTACCTCTCTCCCACTCTGGAAGGTCCCAGGATTGGTTCTCAGAGCCGCCTAATGAGAATACAAGCAGACACAGAAAGAACACAGAACGAATGGACATAGAGAGCAAACAACATAGGGAGGGTAAGGGGGAAGAAATAAATAAATAAATCTTTATTTGAAAAAAGACTTTGTCATGAAAGTCAAAAGACAATCTATTCAATGGAGGAAAATATTTGGGAACCACATATCCAATAAAAATTTAATATCCAGAATATATAAAGAAATCCTACTACTTGGTGTATGCTCAGGAGACTTGAATCTCTGGACTGTCCATGTGCCAGCTGGGCCCTGAGCCTCAGCAGAGCTGCAACACCTACTCTCTGGTTTGTTGGACTTACCCAGGTCAGCTAACAGGGAGGTGAGGAAGGCCAACTACCACATCAGGGAACTGAAAGAGTCTACAACTGCAAGCAAGAGAATCCTATCCATCAGCCCTGTAGGATCTAAGTCCCCTCTCAATTTAGAGGTGGAGTGGACATCACCATCCCAGGGTCCACAGGATGGAGGAATAAAATATGGATTAGAGTGGACTTACTGGTATTCTATTATAGTTATTGTGACTCTAGCAATGGAAGAAATTGTATCATTGATGGGGAGACAGTGGCCATGGGAGTTGCTGAGGGCAGGGAAAGAGAAGAAGAGGTGTGACATGGGGGCATTATCAGGACTTGGAGTTGTCCTGAATGATATTGCAGGGACAGATGCTGGACATTATATATCCTGCCATAACCTACTGAATGGACCGGGAGAGAGTGTAAACTACAATGTAAACTATAATCCATGCTGTGTAGCAGTGCTCCAAAATGTTTTCATCAAATGCAATGAATGTGCCACACTGATGAAAGAGGTTGTTGATGTGGGAGGAGTAGGGGGGTGGGAAGTGGGGTATATGGGAACCTCATATATTTTTTAATGTAACATTTTGTGTGATCTATGTACCTTTTTAAAAAAGATAATAAAATAAAATAAACCCTATACCTCAATAATAGAAAGACAAATCACTGTTTAGCTTTTTTTTTACATTTTTTAACTTTATTTTGTACATTTAATAATTGAAATATAAACAATAATTTAAAAGAAAAAGAAAAGTTTAATAGAAACATGCATTTCTCAATTAAATGTACTAGATACATATTAATTTTTTAATCATACAATGTGTTACACAATACATTTTGTTCATAGGAATGCAATCATACAGTATTTGTCCTTTTGTGCCTGGTTTGCTTCACTCAATATAATGTCCTCCAGGTTCATCTATGTTGTCATATGCTTTATGACATCATTTCTTCTCACAGTTGCATAATATTCCATCATGTGAATATACCACAGGTTGTTTACCCATTCATCACAAACCAATGTTTTAAATGGGCAAAAGATTTGGATAGACATTTCACCACATAGGATATAGAAATGGCTAAAAAGTACATGAAAAGATGCTCAACATAACTAGCTATTAAGGAAATGCATATCAAAACCATGGTGAGATATCATTTCACACACATTAGAATGGCTACTATTTTAAAAATAAAAGTACAAGTGTTGGAGAGAATGTGGAAAAATAAGAGCACTCAGTCCCCCCAACAAAACTATTGAATTAGGGAAGTGGACTTGGCCCAGCGGTTAGGGCGTCCGTCTACCACATGGGAGGTCTGCGGTTCAAACCCCGGGCCTCCTTGACCCGTGTGGAGCTGGCCCATGCGCAGTGCTGATGCGTGCAAGGAGTGCCGTGCCACGCAGGGGTGTCCCTGCATGGGGGAGCCCCATGCACAAGAAGTACACCCCATAAGAAGAACCGCCCAGCGCGAAAGAAAGTGCAGCCTGCCCAGGAATGGCGCCGCACACACGGAGAGCTGACACAACAAGATGACGCAGCAAAAAGACACACAGATTCCCGTGCTGCTGACAACGACAGAAGCGGACAAAGAAAAACATGCAGCAGATAGACACAGAGAACAGGCAACTGGGGTGGGGGCGGGGGGGGGAGAAATAAATAAATAAATCTTTAAAAAAAAAAAAAACTATTGAATTGGCAGGAACTGCTTGCATTAACTACTTTGAAACTCCAGAGTCTACTAGAACACTGTGTAGCATCCAGAGAGAAGTGGAGGAAAACACAAATAAATTTCAGTAAATATCAGTGAGTTTCACACTCCCTGCAGCAGCTACCATCCTTCTTCCCCCAACCTCATGCAGGTAGCAGTGGGGACTGGAACTCAGGCTCCTGAGGCAGATTTTTGGTGCTAGCGTGGGTCATCCAGGCTTAGTCCTCCAAATTCCAGTGGTGTATCATCTGATCACAGATCTCTACCTTTGATCAGCTACTTCAAGTCACTGGTGGCTGGCTCTGAAGGATGGCCATTGTTCTTATCCTCCTCCACCAAAGGAGGCAGAGGAATCTTAAAGACAGTAACCTCCCTCAAAACTAGGGAAAACAGGTAAAGGGCTACAATAACCAGCCATATGCTGAATCAAGAAAACACAGCTTCAAAAGCCATTGAAGCAGCTTCGGGCGCTCCTGCTGGCTCCTGCCCCAGCCCTTCCACAGTGCAATGTGGAACCAGCTGGTGCTCCCATTATGGCCTCCGATCCTGTTCCAGAGGAAGCAAAGGGGCCCCTGTGTGCACCTGGGGTATGGCCCTGCCAGTCTACAAACTACGAACAAAAAGACAAGACTTTGTACTTACTGGACAGAGACTTTTTAAAAAATTATTCTCAATATGCTCAAGAAGATAAAGGAGAGGGAGGGTCAAGATGATGTCAGTTTAAGTGCACATTCACCATCTCTCTCGCAGAAAAATGGCTGGGTGGGGGCAAGATCCTGCCTGAGTGAGCTGTTTTGGGAACCCACAGAGCAGAAGGTTTCAGAGCATGGATCAGGAGGGAGCTTGACAAAGATATAAATCGCTCAAGGTAAAACAGAGTTTCTTGCCCATGAGGCTGCAACTGCAGGATGGCTAAGCCCCACCCTCAAGACAAAAAGCCATGGCGAGCGCTGACTTCCGCTGGTCACCCAGCCGGAGGAAGAATTCTCCGAGAGTGGAAGGGTTGTGGCAATTCCTTCTGTGGGTTTGGTTACCTGGACCCCCTTTTCAGCTTTGAGGAGCATACCAGCCGGCTCATGGTGGCACCAGGAAGAGGGCAGAGGCGAATCTGCTGAGGCAGCCTAATTTACCTAACTGCCCTGGAATAAAGAAACTTGGCCTGGGGAAAGGCGGAGTCAGGCAATTAATTAGCCCAGTGCTGAAAACCATCAAAATTTCAATTCCCCTGAGGGAGGCCGGCAGTAGGAAGCGCCTAATAAGCTTCCACGAGCCTGTTTAGGACCCCTGGGAGGAAAGGGTGGTCTGGAAGAAGGTTGAGAGTCATTTTTTGGGGGGCGGTGAGTTAAGTCACCAGGGCCTCATTTGAATTTCAAAAGAGAACACTCGCACAGGCTATTGCATCTTGCTGCCCTGGGAGAGAAAGCAATAAGAACAGAAAGGGGGCAAGGACAGATTCCTAATCAGCAGGAATTTATCCAACTGCAGAGTCAAACCTACCTGAAGGAAAGTGACTACACAACTTTCTGAAGAGCTAGCTGGCCCAACAAGAAAGTTTAACTCAGTGGAGGAGTTTTTCTGCCTTGAATATACGGAGTCCCTGGTTCAATTCCCTGCTCTCCTTAGAGTAGTGACCCACCAGGATATCAAATATCCTGCTGATAATTAACAGACATTATTTTTGTATTAGCTTCTCTTGGGTCTCTTATTTTTCCTTAAAAAAAAAAAAGGTTATTTTTGTTTTAAAATTTAACTTAGTTTACTCACTGAAACCCACTTCAAAATCTGCAGAGGAAGGCTGCAGGGTAATTAATTGATGAACACTGGCAGCCTGAGAAGTTCCACAAGGGCCTAAGAGGGAAGGTTGTTTTTCCTGAGTTTTTGTTTGATTGCTTGCTTTTGGATTTGTTTGGGGTTTTTTGTTTTCTGGTCTTGCGTTCCTCCTTCTCCCCCCACCCTTTTATTTAAGTTAGGTGCTGCTGGCTTGTTTCTTGTTTGCTGTGTTTCTGCTTCCTTGATTTCCCCTTTTCTGTGTATACTGATTTTTTCTAACAACACTCTCTCTTTTCCTTCCTACATCTTTCTATTGTTCTTACATTCTCTGTTTAGTCCTCAGTTTTTCTGTTTTTTTATTTCTAACTCTTCTATTCTGTTTTTTCTTTTATTAACTTTTTTCTTTTTGTCCTTTCTTTTCTCTTTCCCTCTCTCCTCATCATTCTGGACTTTTAATTCATTCTATATACTTTTCTATGTTTGATTTCCCATTTCATTGTAGGTATTCCACTTTTTTATTCCTATTACTCTACACTGCTTACATGGTTAAATATTCATTTTCCTAGGGCTTATATGGTTCCTTTCTGACTTTTACTATTATTATTACTATTATCCTTCTTATTTTCTTACCTCTTTTGCTTTCTCTGACCCTATCTTTTTCCTTCAAGGGAACATAGACAACAGCAAGGAAATAGAATAAGAAGAACAAAATATTAAAGAGAAATCTTAACACACACACAAAAACAGCAACTAAATAAAACCCTAGAGGAGAGAGAGAAGCCAATCAACTGAATAAACCATCAAGATAAAAAGATGACCAGACAGGAACAAAAAAATTACAAATCATACCAAGAAACAGGAAGACATGTCCCAGTACAATGAACAAACTAAAAACCAGGAAGAGATGCAGAACACTGAACAACGATCAAAGCTGTCCAAAGAAATATCATGGACCAACTTAATAAAGTAAAGGAAGATATTAAGGATATTAAGAAAACACTAGGAGATCATACTGAAGAAATTGTAAACATGCATAAAAAGATACCAGATATGATGGTGATGAATGGCAAAATCCAAGAAATCAGAAATACAGTAGAAGCACATAACAGCAGATTTGAACAGGCAGAGGAAAGAATTAGCAATATAGAAGACAGTACATCTGAAATTAAACAGATCGTAGAACAGATAGATAAAAAGACAGAAAAAATCCAACAGGGACTTGGGGATTTGAATGACAACACAAAACACACAAACATATGCATTATTGGCATTCCAGAGGGAGAAGAGAAGTGAAAGGAGACAGAAGGAGTGTTGGGGGAAATCATGGCTGAAATCTTCCCAACCCTATTGAAGGAGATGGATGTAAATGTCCAGGAAGTGAAGTGCACCTCAAACAGTATAAATCCCAACAGGCCTACTCCAAGACATATACTTGTCAAACTCTCCAAAGCTCAAGACAAAGAGAAAATACTGAAGGCAACGAGAGTAAACAGAACCCTCACATGCAAGGGAAGCTCAATAAGATTAAGTGCTGATTTCTCATCTGAAACCATGGAGGCAAGAAGACAGGTGGCATTACATAGTTAAGATACTAAAAGAAAAAAAACTTTCAGCCAAGAATTCTCTATCCAGGAAAGCTGGCATTCAAAAACGATGGAGAGTTCAAAATATTCACAGATAAACAGAAATTAATAGAGTGTGCCAATAAGAAAACTGCCCTTCAAGAAATACTAAAAGGAGTTCTGCAGGTTGAGAGGAAAAAACAGGAGAGAGAGAGTTGAAGGAGATTGTAAGTACAAATACAAAGACAAAAGGAGAAATAAAACAACATAAGACAGATATAAACCCAAAGAAAATATGGCTAATTTAAGTAATTACTTGAGAGTAATAACACTGAATGTTAATGGATTAAACTCACCAGTCAAGACACAGATTGGCAGAATGGATAAGGAAATATAACCCATCTATATGCTGTCTGCAAGAAACCCATCTAAAACCCAGGGATTCAAGGAGGCAGAAAGTGAATGGCCAGAAAACAATCTTACAAGCAAACAATAACCAAAAAAGGGTGGGAGTAGCTATATTAATATCAGATAAAATAGACTTTAAATGCAGAACTATTATAAGAGACAAAGACAGATATTATATATTAGTAAAAGAGGTAATCTTTCAAGAAGAAAGAACAATCATAAACATTTATGTGCCTAACCAGAGCACCTTAAAATACATGAGAAAAACACTGGAAAACGATGTGAAGAAATAGATGCCTCTACAATTGTAGTGGGGGACTTTACTATACCATTATCACCATTAGACAAAACATCTTGACAGAATTAATAAAGAAACAAAAACTTTAAATAATGCACTAGAGGATCTGGCCCTAATAGACCTATACAGAATGCTACACCCAAATACAGTGGGATATACATTCTTCTCAAGTGTACATGGATCATTCTCCAAGATAGACCACATGCTAGGTCATAGAAAAATTCTCAATGAACTCAGAAATATTTAAATTATACAAAGTAATTTCTCTGACCACAATAGAATGAAGCTAGAAATCAGTAAGGGCCACAGAACCAGATTAGGCACAAGATATGGAAGTAAATTAACACTCTCAGACGAACAGTGAGTCAAGGAGGAAATTTCAAAAGAAAACAGTAACTACCTTGAAACAAACAAAAATGACAACAAAACATATCAAAATCTATGGGATGCAACAAAAGCTGTACTGAGAGGGAAATTCATAGCCATAAATGCATATTTCAAAAAATTAGAAAGAGCTAAAATGGAAGACCTACACACACACCTGAAGAAATTAGAAAAAGAAAAACAATCTAACCCCAAAGGAAGTAGAAAGAAGGAAAGAACAAAGATTAGAGCAGAACTAAATGACATAGAAAATTAGAAAGCACTAGAAAAAATTAAAACCAAAGCTGGTTCTTCAAGCAATCTGAGGAGGAAATCAAGAAAAAATGCCATTTACAATAGTAACTAAAAAAAAAATCAAATACCTAGGAATAAATTTAGCCAGAGATGTAAATGACTTATACACAGAAAACTACACAACACTGTTAAAGGAAATCAAAGAAGACTTAAATAAATGGAATAATATTCCCTTTTCATGGATAGGAAGAATAAATATCATTAAGATGTCTATACTACCCGAAGTAATACATAGATTTAATGCAATCCCAATAAAAATCAACACAGCATTTTTTACTGAATTGGAAAAACTATGAAATTTATTTGGAAGGGTAAGAGGTCCCAAATAGCCAAAGACATATTAAATAAATAAATAAATAAATAAATGAAATCAGAGCAATCACACTACCTGACTTTAAAACATACTACAAAGCTACAGTGGTCAAAACTCCACGGTATTGGCACAAGGATATAATATTGACCAGTGGAACTGAACTGAGAGTTATGATATAGATCCTCGCATATGCAGTCACCTAATATTTGACAAGGCCACCAAGCCCACTCAACTGGGAGAGAATGGCCTCTTCAACAAATGGTACTTGGAGAACTGGATATCCATATCCAAAAGAATGAGAGAGGAACACCATCTCACACCTTATATAAAAAACAACTCAAGATGGATCAAAGATCTAAATATAAGAGCCAAGACCATAAAGTCCTTGGAAGATAATGTAGGGAAGTATCTATAGGACCTTGTAATTAGCAAATGGTTTCATGAACTTCATACCCAAAGCACAAGCAACAACAACAACAAAAAAATAGATAAATGGGACCTCCTCAAAAGTAAAACTCTCGCACCCCAAAGGACTTGTCAAGAAAGTGAAAAGACAGTCTACCCAATGGGAGAAAATATTTGGTAACCATATATATGATAGGAGCCTAATATCCAGGATATAAAAAGAAATGCTATATCTCAAAAATAAAAAGACAAACAACCCAGTTTTTAAAAATGGGCAAATGATTTGAATAGACACTTCTCCAAAGAAGAAATATGAATAACTAGAAAGCACATGAAAAGATGCTCAATATCACTAGCTATTAGGGAAATGCAAATCAAAACTACAACGAGATACCATCTTACACACATTAGACTGGTTGCCATTAAAAAACAAGGGACTACAAGTATTGGAAAGGATGTGGAGGAATTGGAACCCTCAGCCATTGCTGGTGGCAATGTAGAAAGGCCCAGCCATTGTGGAGGACAGTTTGGAAAATTAACTATAGATCTGCTATATGACCCAGCAGTTCCACTGCTGGGTATATACCCAGAAGAATTCAAAGCAAGGACATGAACAGATATATGCACACCAATGTTCATAGTGGCATTATCCACTTCAGCCAAAAGTTGGAATCAACCCAAATGCCAATCAACAGATGAATGGATAAACAAAATGTGGTATATACACACAATAGAATACTACTTAGCTGTAAGAAGGAATACAGTACCAACACATGGGATAACATGGATGAATCTTAAGGCCCTTATGTTGAGTGAAGCAAGCCAGGCATTGAAGGACAAATATTGCATGACCTCTCTTTAATGAATTAAGAAAATTCAGCTGACTCAGAGAGCTAGAGTTTGGAAGATAGGTTTATAGGAAATAGAAAAGGTGAAGAGGGTTGTGAGCCAACACCACATGGGCAGTATCTATGATAAAGTGGAAGTGAGTAGTTGTGCAGTGAAGGAATATGGCAGTGGTGTAGGGATACTATTGGGTTGGGTGGTTCAACTTGACAGGGGACTAGGAAGGGGAGGATGAGTTGGACGGTCCATGGAAGGGTTGGGGGAGGGAGCAGTTGAACACTGGAGATTGGCAGGTACGTGGCTGAAGATACAATGTTGTGAAAACTCTTTTGGCAATATGACAAGGAAGGGTTACAGGTTTAGGTTGCTGAATGGGGGGCAGTTGGGACAAGGCGCACCTGGGGCAGTCTTCTAGAGAATATGCGAGCGGTCATTTTGTCATTGTGCGTTGTATCAGTGGGCAGGACCCACATAATGAGTGGGAAGGAGTTGGACTCCCATACTGGGGAGGCCCAAAATGTTCTCAAACAGAGGGGAGGGTGTCTCTTGAGAGCATGGGTGGTTCCTAATAGGGGAGAGCAGACTAGTGTGTCAAGTCCTCAGTATTATTACAAGTATCTATGAATCTTGTCCTTCAAGGAGTGAAGCCAGGTGGTTGTTGTGGGCCCCGAGGGGAGGTGGAGGGAGGAATAGAATAGATGGAAGAGGGGGTCTTTAGGGGGGAATGGAAGTGTTCTGCATGATCTTGCAATGATGGATGTAGGCCATGTTAAATTTCATTAAAAATGTATAAAAGTGTGTAGTCTAAAATGTAAACCATAATGTAAACTACTGACCATGGTTAGTAGCTACGTTTCAATATTTGTATGTCAGTAGTAACAAATGTACCATCCACATGTAAAAAGGTCATTAATAGGGAAGGGGGACAGAGGGAGGATGTTGGGTATATGGGAGTCCCCTATAGTCTGTGTGACTTCACTGTGACCTAAAACTTCTTTGAAGACATAATGGA